>NW_027225717.1:0-104395 GCF_038994185.2 Dermacentor albipictus | reverse complement strand
AAACTGCATCCGCGTCTACCAAAAGATGCATATGCATGCTTAAAACGCGTTTCGGCACAAATCCATGTGCGGGTGCTAAAAAGAGCAGCATTGGTATGCTTTTCACGTCGTTTGGTAGAAATCGACACGCGCGTTCGGCCAAAAGCACCATTTGCATGCATATCATGTGGTTTTGCAGAAAACTGCATCCGCGTCTAGCAAAAGATGCATATGCACGCCTAAAACGCGTTTTGGCACAAATCCATGTGCGGGTGCTAAAAGAGTAGCATTGGCATGCTTTTCACGTCGTTTGGTAGAAATCCACACGCGCGTTCTGCCAAAAGCACCATTTGCATGCATATCGTGTGGTTTTGCAGAAAACTGCATCCGCGTCTACCAAAAGATGCATATGCATGCTTAAAACGCGTTCTGGTACAAATCCATGTGCGGGTTCTAAAAAGAGCAGCATTGGCATGCTTTTCACGTCGTTTGGTAGAAATCCACACGCGCGTTCGGCCAAAAGCACCATTTCCATGCATATCGTGTGGTTTTGCAGAAAACTGCATCCGCGTCAACCAAAAGATGCATATGCATGCTTAAAACGCGTTTCGGCACAAATCCATGTGCGGGTGCTAAAATGAGCAGCATTGGCATGCTTTTCACGTCGTTTGGTAGAAATCCACACGCGCGTTCTGCAAAAGCACCATTTGCATGCATATCGTGTGGTTTTGCAGAAAACTGCATCCGCGTCTACCAAATGGTGCAGATGCATGCTTAAAACGCGTTTTGGCCCAAATCCATGTGCGGGTTCTAAAAAGAGCAGCATTGGCATGCTTTTCACGTAGTTTGGAAGAAATCCACACGCGCGTTCTGCCAAAAGCACCATTTGCATGCATATCGTGTGGTTTTGCAGAAAACTGCATCCGCGTCTACCAAAAGATGCATATGCACGCCTAAAACGCGTTTTGGCACAAATCCATGTGCGGGTGCTAAAAGAGTAGCATTGGCATGCTTTTCACGTCGTTTGGTAGAAATCCACACGCGCGTTCTGCCAAAAGCACCATTTGCATGCATATCGTGTGGTTTTGCAGAAAACTGCATCCGCGTCTACCAAAAGATGCATATGCATGCTTAAAACGCGTTCTGGTACAAATCCATGTGCGGGTTCTAAAAAGAGCAGCATTGGCATGCTTTTCACGTCGTTTGGTAGAAATCCACACGCGCGTTCGGCCAAAAGCACCATTTCCATGCATATCGTGTGGTTTTGCAGAAAACTGCATCCGCGTCAACCAAAAGATGCATATGCATGCTTAAAACGCGTTTCGGCACAAATCCATGTGCGGGTGCTAAAATGAGCAGCATTGGCATGCTTTTCACGTCGTTTGGTAGAAATCCACACGCGCGTTCTGCCAAAAGCACCATTTGCATGCATATCGTGTGGTTTTGCAGAAAACTGCATCCGCGTCTACCAAATGGTGCAGATGCATGCTTAAAACGCGTTTTGGCCCAAATCCATGTGCGGGTTCTAAAAAGAGCAGCATTGGCATGCTTTTCACGTAGTTTGGAAGAAATCCACACGCGCGTTCTGCCAAAAGCACCATTTGCATGCATATCGTGTGGTTTTGCAGAAAACTGCATCCGCGTCTACCAAAAGATGCATATGCATGCTTAAAACGCGTTTTGGCACAAATCCATGTGCGGGTGCTAAAAAGAGCAGCATTGGCATGCTTTTCACGACGTTTGGTAGAAATCCACACGCGCGTTCTGCCAAAAGCACCATTTGCATGCATATCGTGTTTTGCAGAAAACTGCATCCGCGTCTACTAAAAAAGTGCATGTGCTTGCTTAAAACGCGTTTTGGCACAAATCCATGTGCAGGTGCAAAAAGAGCAGCATCGGCATGCTTTTCACGTCGTTTGGTAGAAATCCACACACGCGTTCTGCCAAAAGCACCATTTGCATGCATATCGTGTGGTTTTGCAGAAAACTGCATCCGCGTCTACCAAAAGTTGCATATGCATGCTTCAAACGCGTTTTGGCACAAATCCATGTGCGGGTTCTAAAAAGAGCAGCATTGGCATGCTTTTCACGTCGTTTGGTAGAAATCAACACGCGCGTTCTGCAAAAAGCACCATTTGCATGCATATCGTGTGGTTTTGCAGAAATCTGCATCCGCGTCTAGCAAAAGATGCATATGCACGCTTAAAACGCGTTTTGGCACAAATCCATGTGCGGGTGCTAAAAAGAGCAGCATTGGCATGCTTTTCACGTCGTTTGGTAGAAATCCACACGCGCGTTCTGCCAAAAGCACCATTTGCATGCATATCGTGTGGTTTTGCAGAAAACTGCATCCGCGTCAACCAAAAGATGCATATGCATGCTCAAAACGCGTTTCGGCAAAAATCCATGTGCGGGTGCTAAAAAGAGCAGCATTGCATGCTTTTCGCGTCGTTTGGTAGAAATCCACACGCGCGTTCTGCCAAAAGCACCATTTGCATGCATACCGTGGTTTTGCAGAAAACTGCATCCGCGTCTACCAAAAGTTGCATATGCATGCTTAAAACGCGTTTTGGCACAAATCCATGTGCGGTTTCTAAAAAGAGCAGCATTGGTATGCTTCTCACGTCGTTTGGTAGAAATCCACACGCGCGTTCTGCCAAAAGCACCATTTGCGTGCATATCGTGTGGTTTTGCAGAAAACTGCATCCGCGTCTACCAAAAGATGCATATGCATGCTTAAAACGCGTTTTGGCACAAATCCATGTGCGGGTGCTAAAAAGAGCAGCATTGGCATGCTTTTCACGTCGTTTGGTAGAAATCCACACGTGCGTTCTGCCAAAAGCACCATTTGCATGCATATCGTGTGCTTTTGCAGAAAACTGCATCCGCGTCTACCAAAAGTTGCATATGCCTGCTTAAAACGCGTTTTGGCACAAATCCATGTGCTGGTTCTAAAAAGACCAGCATTGGCATGCTTTTCACGTCGTTTGGTAGAAATCCACACGAGCGTTCTGCCAAAAGCACCATTTGCATGCATATCGTGGGGTTTTGCAGAAAACTGCATCCGCATCTACCAAAAAGTGCATGTGCTTGCTTAAAACGCGTTTTGGCACAAATCCCTGTGCGGGTGCTAAAAAAAGCAGCATTGGCATGCTTTTCACGTCGTTTGGTAGAAATCCACACGCGCGTTCTGCCAAAAGCACCATTTGCATGCATATCGTGTGGTTTTGTAGAAAACTGCATCCGTGTGTACCTAAAGATGCATATGCATGCTTAAAACGCGTTTTGGCACAAATCCATGTGCGGGTGCTAAAAACAGCAGCATTGGCATGCTTTTCACGTCGTTTGGTAGAAATCCACACGCGCGTACTGCCAAAAGCACCATTTGCATGCATATCGTGTGGTTTTGCAGAAAACTGCATCCGCGTCTACCAAAAGTTGCATATGCATGCTTAACACGCGTTTTGGCACAAATCCATGTGCGGGTTCTAAAAAGAGCAGCATTGGCATGCTTTTCACGTCCTTTGGTAGAAATCCACACAGCGTTCTGCCAAAAGCACTATTTGCATGCATATCGTGGGGTTTTGCAGTAAACTGCATCCGCGTCTACCAAAAGATGCATATGCATGGTTAAAACGCGTTTTGGCACAAGGCCACGTGCGGGTTCTAAACAGAGCAGCATTGGCATGCTTTTCACGTCGTTTGGTAGAAATCCACACGCCCGTTCTGCCAAAAGCACCATTTGCATGCATATCGTGTGGTTTTGCAGAAAACTGCATCCGCGTCTACCAAAACTTGCATATGCATGCTTAAAACGCGTTTTGGCACAAATCCATGTGCGGCTTCAAAAAGAGCAGCATTGGCATGCTTTTCACGTCGTTTGGTAGAAATCCACACGCGCGTTCTGCCAAAAGCACCATTTGCATGCATATCGTGTGGTTTTGCAAAAAACTGCATCCGCATCTACCAAAAGATGCATATGCATGCTTAAAACGCGTTTTGGCACAAATCCATGTGCGGGTGCTAAAAAGAGCAGCATTGGCATGCTTTTCACGTCGTTTGGTAGAAATCCACACGCGCGTTCTGCCAAAAGCACCATTTGGATGCATATCGTGTGGTTTTGCAGAAAACTGCGTCCGCGTCTACCAAAAAGTGCATGTGCTTGCTTAAAACGCGTTTTGGCACAAATCTATGTGCAGGTGCTAAAAAGAGCAGCATCGGCATGCTTTTCACGTCGTTTGGTAGAACTTCACACGCGCGTTCTGCCAAAAGCACCATTTGCATGCATATCGTGTGGTTTTGCAGAAAACTGCATCCGTGTCTACCAAAAGATGCATATGCATGCTTAAAACGCGTTTTGGCACAAATCCATGTGCGGGTTTTAAAAAGAGCAGCATTGGCATGCTTTTCACGTCGTTTGGTAGAAATCCGCACGCGCGTTCTGCCAAAAGCACCATTTGCATGCATATCGTGTGGTTTTGCAGAAAACTGCATCCGTGTCTACCAAAAGATGCATATGCATGCTTAAAACGCGTTTTGGCACAAATCCATGTGCGGGTGCTAAAAACAGCAGCATTGGCATGCTTTTCACGTCGTTTGGTAGAAATCCACACGCGCGTTCTGCCAAAAGCACCATTTGCATGCATATCGTGTGGTTTTGGAGAAAACTGCATCCGCGTCTACCAAAAGATGCATAAGCGTGGTTAAAACGCGTTTTGGCACAAATCCATGTGCGGGTTCTAAAAAGAGCAGCATTGGCATGCTTTTCACGTCGTTTGGTAGAAATCCACACGCGCGTTCTGCCAAAAGCACCATTTGGATGCATATCGTGTGGTTTTGCAGAAAACTGCGTCCGCGTCTACCAAAAAGTGCATGTGCTTGCTTAAAACGCGTTTTGGCAAAAATCCATGTGCAGTGGCTAAAAAGAGCAGCATTGGCATGCTTTTCACGTCGTTTGGTAGAAATCCACACGCGCGTTCGGCCAAAAGCACCATTTCCATGCATATCGTGTGGTTTTGCAGAAAACTGCATCCGCGTCAACCAAAAGATGCATATGCATGCTTAAAACGCGTTTCGGCACAAATCCATGTGCGGGTGCTAAAATGAGCAGCATTGGCATGCTTTTCACGTCGTTTGGTAGAAATCCACAGGCGCGTTCTGCCAAAAGCACCATTTGGATGCATATCGTGTGGTTTTGCAGAAAACTGCATCCGCGTCTACCAAAAGATGCATATTGCTGGTTAAAACGCGTTTTGCCACAAACCCATGTGCGGGTTCTAAAAAGAGCAGCGTTGGCATGCTTTTCACGTGGTTTGGTAGAAATCCACACGCGCGTTCTGCCAAAAGCACCATTTGCATGCATACCGTGGTTTTGCAGAAAACTGCATCCGCGTCTACCAAAAGTTGCATATGCATGCTTAAAACGCGTTTTGGCACAAATCCATGTGCGGGTTCTAAAAAGAGCAGCCTTGGCATGCTTTTCACGTCGTTGGGTAGAAATCCACACGGGCGTTCTGCCAAAAGCACCATTTGCATGCATATCGTGTGGTTTTGCAGAAAACTGCATCCGCGTCAACCAAAAGATGCATATGCATGCTCAAAACGCGTTTCGGCAAAAATCCATGTGCGGGTGCTAAAAAGAGCAGCATTGGCATGCTTTTCGCGTCGTTTGGTAGAAATCCACACGCGCGTTCTGCCAAAAGCACCATTTGCATGCATACCGTGGTTTTGCAGAAAACTGCATCCGCGTCTACCAAAAGTTGCATATGCATGCTTAAAACGCGTTTTGGCACAAATCCATGTGCGGGTTCTAAAAAGAGCAGCATTGGTATGCTTCTCACGTCGTTTGGTAGAAATCCACACGCGCGTTCTGCCAAAAGCACCATTTGCATGCATATCGTGTGGTTTTGCAGAAAACTGCATCCGCGTCTACCAAAAGTTGCATATGCATGCTTAAAACGCGTTTTGGCACAAATCCATGTGCGGGTGCTAAAAAGAGCAGCATTGGTATGCTTCTCACGTCGTTTGGTAGAAATCCACATGCGCGTTCTGCCAAAAGCACCATTTGCATGCATATTGTGTGGTTTTGCAGAAAACTGCATCCGCGTCTACCAAAAGCTTAAAACGCGTTTTGGCACAAATCCATGAGCGGGTTCTAAAAAGAGCAGCATTGGCATGCTTTTCACGTCGTTTGGTAGAAATCCACACGCGCGTTCTGCCAAAAGCACCATTTGCATGCATATCGTGTGGTTTTGCAGAAAACTGCATCCGCGTCTACCAAAAGATGCATATGCTTGCTTAAAACGCCTTTTGGCACAAATCCATGTGCAGGTGCTAAAAAGAGCAGCATCGGCATGCTTTTCACGTCGTTTGGTAGAACTCCACACGCGCGTTCTGCCAAAAGCACCATTTGCATGCATATCGTGTGGTTTTGCAGAAAACTGCATCCGCGTCTACCAAAAGATGCATATCCATGCTTAAAACGCGTTTTGGCACAAATCTATGTGCGGGTGCTAAAAAGAGCAGCATTGGCATGCTTTTCACGTCGTTTGGTAGAAATCCACACAGCGTTCTGCCAAAAGCACTATTTGCATGCATATCGTGTGGTTTTGCAGTAAACTGCATCCGCGTCTACCAAAAGATGCATATGCATGGTTAAAACGCGTTTTGGCACAAGGCCACGTGCGGGTTCTAAACAGAGCAGCATTGGCATGCTTTTCACGTCGTTTGGTAGAAATCCACACGCCCGTTCTGCCAAAAGCACCATTTGCATGCATATCGTGTGGTTTTGCAGAAAACTGCATCCGCGTCTACCAAAACTTGCATATGCATGCTTAAAACGCGTTTTGGCACAAATCCATGTGCGGCTTCTAAAAAGAGCAGCATTGGCATGCTTTTCACGTCGTTTGGTAGAAATCCACATGCGCGTTCTGCCAAAAGCACCATTTGCATGCATATCGTGTGGTTTTGCAAAAAACTGCATCCGCATCTTCCAAAAGATGCATATGCATGCTTAAAACGCGTTTTGGCTCAAATCCATGTGCGGGTTCTAAAAAGAGCAGCATTGGCATGCTTTTCACGACGTTTGGTAGAAATCCACACGCGCGTTCTTCCAAAAGCACCATTTGCATGCATATCGTGTGGTTTTGCAGAAAACTGCATCCGCGTCTACCAAAACTTGCATATGCATGCTTAAAACGCGTTTTGGCACAAATCCATGTGCGGCTTCTATAGAGAGCAGCATTGGCATGCTTTTCACGTCGTTTGGTAGAAATCCACACGCGCGTTCTGCCAAAAGCACCATTTGCGTGCATATCGTGTGGTTTTGCAGAAAACCGCATCCGCGTCTACCAAAAGATGCATATGCATGCTTAAAACGCGTTTTGGCACAAATCCATGTGCGGGTGCTAAAAAGAGCAGCATTGGCATGCTTTTCACGTCGTTTGGTAGAAATCCACACGCGCGTTCTGCCAAAAGCACCATTTGGATGCATATCGTGTGGTTTTGCAGAAAACTGCGTCCGCGTCTACCAAAAAGTGCATGTGCTTGCTTAAAACGCGTTTTGGCACAAATCCATGTGCAGGTGCTAAAAAGAGCAGCATCGGCATGCTTTTCACGTCGTTTGGTAGAACTTCACACGCGCGTTCTGCCAAAAGCACCATTTGCATGCATATCGTGTGGTTTTGCAGAAAACTGCATCCGTGTCTACCAAAAGATGCATATGCATGCTTAAAACGCGTTTTGGCACAAATCCATGTGCGGGTTTTAAAAAGAGCAGCATTGGCATGCTTTTCACGTCGTTTGGTAGAAATCCGCACGCGCGTTCTGCCAAAAGCACCATTTGCATGCATATCGTGTGGTTTTGCAGAAAACTGCATCCGTGTCTACCAAAAGATGCATATGCATGCTTAAAACGCGTTTTGGCACAAATCCATGTGCGGGTGCTAAAAACAGCAGCATTGGCATGCTTTTCACGTCGTTTGGTAGAAATCCACACGCGCGTACTGCCAAAAGCACCATTTGCATGCATATCGTGTGGTTTTGCAGAAAACTGCATCCGCGTCTACCAAAAGTTGCATATGCATGCTTAACACGCGTTTTGGCACAAATCCATGTGCGGGTTCTAAAAAGAGCAGCATTGGCATGCTTTTCACGTCGTTTGGTAGAAATCCACACAGCGTTCTGCCAAAAGCACTATTTGCATGCATATCGTGTGGTTTTGCAGACAACTGCATCCGCGTCTACCAAAAGATGCATATGCATGGTTAAAACGCGTTTTGGCACAAATCCATGTGCGGGTTCTAAAAAGAGCAGCATTGGCATGCTTTTCACGTCGTTTGGTAGAAATCCACACGCGCGTTCTGCCAAAAGCACCATTTGCATGCATATCGTGTGGTTTTGGAGAAAACTGCATCCGCGTCTACCAAAAGATGCATAAGCGTGGTTAAAACGCGTTTTGGCACAAATCCATGTGCGGGTTCTAAAAAGAGCAGCATTGGCATGCTTTTCACGTCGTTTGGTAGAAATCCACACGCGCGTTCTGCCAAAAGCACCATTTGGATGCATATCGTGTGGTTTTGCAGAAAACTGCGTCCGCGTCTACCAAAAAGTGCATGTGCTTGCTTAAAACGCGTTTTGGCACAAATCCATGTGCAGGTGCTAAAAAGAGCAGCATTGGCATGCTTTTCACGTCGTTTGGTAGAAATCCACACGCGCGTTCGGCCAAAAGCACCATTTCCATGCATATCGTGTGGTTTTGCAGAAAACTGCATCCGCGTCAACCAAAAGATGCATATGCATGCTTAAAACGCGTTTCGGCACAAATCCATGTGCGGGTGCTAAAATGAGCAGCATTGGCATGCTTTTCACGTCGTTTGGTAGAAATCCACAGGCGCGTTCTGCCAAAAGCACCATTTGGATGCATATCGTGTGGTTTTGCAGAAAACTGCATCCGCGTCTACCAAAAGATGCATATGCGTGGTTAAAACGCGTTTTGCCACAAACCCATGTGCGGGTTCTAAAAAGAGCAGCGTTGGCATGCTTTTCACGTGGTTTGGTAGAAATCCACACGCGCGTTCTGCCAAAAGCACCATTTGCATGCATACCGTGGTTTTGCAGAAAACTGCATCCGCGTCTACCAAAAGTTGCATATGCATGCTTAAAACGCGTTTTGGCACAAATCCATGTGCGGGTTCTAAAAAGAGCAGCCTTGGCATGCTTTTCACGTCGTTGGGTAGAAATCCACACGGGCGTTCTGCCAAAAGCACCATTTGCATGCATATCGTGTGGTTTTGCAGAAAACTGCATCCGCGTCAACCAAAAGATGCATATGCATGCTCAAAACGCGTTTCGGCAAAAATCCATGTGCGGGTGCTAAAAAGAGCAGCATTGGCATGCTTTTCGCGTCGTTTGGTAGAAATCCACACGCGCGTTCTGCCAAAAGCACCATTTGCATGCATACCGTGGTTTTGCAGAAAACTGCATCCGCGTCTACCAAAAGTTGCATATGCATGCTTAAAACGCGTTTTGGCACAAATCCATGTGCGGGTTCTAAAAAGAGCAGCATTGGTATGCTTCTCACGTCGTTTGGTAGAAATCCACACGCGCGTTCTGCCAAAAGCACCATTTGCATGCATATCGTGTGGTTTTGCAGAAAACTGCATCCGCGTCTACCAAAAGTTGCATATGCATGCTTAAAACGCGTTTTGGCACAAATCCATGTGCGGGTGCTAAAAAGAGTAGCATTGGTATGCTTCTCACGTCGTTTGGTAGAAATACACATGCGCGTTCTGCCAAAAGCACCATTTGCATGCATATCGTGTGGTTTTGCAGAAAACTGCATCCGCGTCTACCAAAAGCTTAAAACGCGTTTTGGCACAAATCCATGAGCGGGTTCTAAAAAGAGCAGCATTGGCATGCTTTTCACGTCGTTTGGTAGAAATCCACACGCGCGTTCTGCCAAAAGCACCATTTGCATGCATATCGTGTGGTTTTGCAGAAAACTGCATCCGCGTCTACCAAAAGATGCATATGCTTGCTTAAAACGCCTTTTGGCACAAATCCATGTGCAGGTGCTAAAAAGAGCAGCATCGGCATGCTTTTCACGTCGTTTGGTAGAACTCCACACGCGCGTTCTGCCAAAAGCACCATTTGCATGCATATCGTGTGGTTTTGCAGAAAACTGCATCCGCGTCTACCAAAAGATGCATATCCATGCTTAAAACGCGTTTTGGCACAAATCTATGTGCGGGTGCTAAAAAGAGCAGCATTGGCATGCTTTTCACGTCGTTTGGTAGAAATCCACACGCGCGTTCTGCCAAAAGCACCATTTGCGTGCATATCGTGTGGTTTTGCAGAAAACTGCATCCGCGTCTACCAAAAGATGCATATGCATGCTTAAAACGCGTTTTGGCACAAATCCATGTGCGGGTGCTAAAAAGAGCAGCATTGGCATGCTTTTCACGTCGTTTGGTAGAAATCCACACGTGCGTTCTGCCAAAAGCACCATTTGCATGCATATCGTGTGGTTTTGCAGAAAACTGCATCCGCGTCAACCAAAAGATGCATATGCATGCTCAAAACGCGTTTCGGCAAAAATCCATGTGCGGGTGCTAAAAAGAGCAGCATTGGCATGCTTTTCGCGTCGTTTGGTAGAAATCCACACGCGCGTTCTGCCAAAAGCACCATTTGCATGCATACCGTGGTTTTGCAGAAAACTGCATCCGCGTCTACCAAAAGTTGCATATGCATGCTTAAAACGCGTTTTGGCACAAATCCATGTGCGGGTTCTAAAAAGAGCAGCATTGGTATGCTTCTCACGTCGTTTGGTAGAAATCCACACGCGCGTTCTGCCAAAAGCACCATTTGCATGCATATCGTGTGGTTTTGCAGAAAACTGCATCCGCGTCTACCAAAAGTTGCATATGCATGCTTAAAACGCGTTTTGGCACAAATCCATGTGCGGGTGCTAAAAAGAGTAGCATTGGTATGCTTCTCACGTCGTTTGGTAGAAATACACATGCGCGTTCTGCCAAAAGCACCATTTGCATGCATATCGTGTGGTTTTGCAGAAAACTGCATCCGCGTCTACCAAAAGCTTAAAACGCGTTTTGGCACAAATCCATGAGCGGGTTCTAAAAAGAGCAGCATTGGCATGCTTTTCACGTCGTTTGGTAGAAATCCACACGCGCGTTCTGCCAAAAGCACCATTTGCATGCATATCGTGTGGTTTTGCAGAAAACTGCATCCGCGTCTACCAAAAGATGCATATGCTTGCTTAAAACGCCTTTTGGCACAAATCCATGTGCAGGTGCTAAAAAGAGCAGCATCGGCATGCTTTTCACGTCGTTTGGTAGAACTCCACACGCGCGTTCTGCCAAAAGCACCATTTGCATGCATATCGTGTGGTTTTGCAGAAAACTGCATCCGCGTCTACCAAAAGATGCATATCCATGCTTAAAACGCGTTTTGGCACAAATCTATGTGCGGGTGCTAAAAAGAGCAGCATTGGCATGCTTTTCACGTCGTTTGGTAGAAATCCACACGCGCGTTCTGCCAAAAGCACCATTTGCGTGCATATCGTGTGGTTTTGCAGAAAACTGCATCCGCGTCTACCAAAAGATGCATATGCATGCTTAAAACGCGTTTTGGCACAAATCCATGTGCGGGTGCTAAAAAGAGCAGCATTGGCATGCTTTTCACGTCGTTTGGTAGAAATCCACACGTGCGTTCTGCCAAAAGCACCATTTGCATGCATATCGTGTGCTTTTGCAGAAAACTGCATCCGCGTCTACCAAAAGTTGCATATGCCTGCTTAAAACGCGTTTTGGCACAAATCCATGTGCTGGTTCTAAAAAGACCAGCATTGGCATGCTTTTCACGTCGTTTGGTAGAAATCCACACGAGCGTTCTGCCAAAAGCACCATTTGCATGCATATCGTGGGGTTTTGCAGAAAACTGCATCCGCATCTACCAAAAAGTGCATGTGCTTGCTTAAAACGCGTTTTGGCACAAATCCATGTGCGGGTGCTAAAAAAAGCAGCATTGGCATGCTTTTCACGTCGTTTGGTAGAAATCCACACGCGCGTTCTGCCAAAAGCACCATTTGCATGCATATCGTGTGGTTTTGCAGAAAACTGCATCCGTGTGTACCTAAAGATGCATATGCATGCTTAAAACGCGTTTTGGCACAAATCCATGTGCGGGTGCTAAAAACAGCAGCATTGGCATGCTTTTCACGTCGTTTGGTAGAAATCCACACGCGCGTACTGCCAAAAGCACCATTTGCATGCATATCGTGTGGTTTTGCAGAAAACTGCATCCGCGTCTACCAAAAGTTGCATATGCATGCTTAACACGCGTTTTGGCACAAATCCATGTGCGGGTTCTAAAAAGAGCAGCATTGGCATGCTTTTCACGTCGTTTGGTAGAAATCCACACAGCGTTCTGCCAAAAGCACTATTTGCATGCATATCGTGTGGTTTTGCAGTAAACTGCATCCGCGTCTACCAAAAGATGCATATGCATGGTTAAAACGCGTTTTGGCACAAGGCCACGTGCGGGTTCTGAACAGAGCAGCATTGGCATGCTTTTCACGTCGTTTGGTAGAAATCCACACGCCCGTTCTGCCAAAAGCACCATTTGCATGCATATCGTGTGGTTTTGCAGAAAACTGCATCCGCGTCTACCAAAACTTGCATATGCATGCTTAAAACGCGTTTTGGCACAAATCCATGTGCGGCTTCTAAAAAGAGCAGCATTGGCATGCTTTTCATGTCGTTTGGTAGAAATCCACACGCGCGTTCTGCCAAAAGCACCATTTGCATGCATATCGTGTGGTTTTGCAGAAAACTGCATCCGCGTCTACCAAAAGTTGCATATGCATGCTTAAAACGCGTTTTGGCACAAATCCATGTGCGGGTGCTAAAAAGAGTAGCATTGGTATGCTTCTCACGTCGTTTGGTAGAAATACACATGCGCGTTCTGCCAAAAGCACCATTTGCATGCATATCGTGTGGTTTTGCAGAAAACTGCATCCGCGTCTACCAAAAGCTTAAAACGCGTTTTGGCACAAATCCATGAGCGGGTTCTAAAAAGAGCAGCATTGGCATGCTTTTCACGTCGTTTGGTAGAAATCCACACGCGCGTTCTGCCAAAAGCACCATTTGCATGCATATCGTGTGGTTTTGCAGAAAACTGCATCCGCGTCTACCAAAAGATGCATATGCTTGCTTAAAACGCCTTTTGGCACAAATCCATGTGCAGGTGCTAAAAAGAGCAGCATCGGCATGCTTTTCACGTCGTTTGGTAGAACTCCACACGCGCGTTCTGCCAAAAGCACCATTTGCATGCATATCGTGTGGTTTTGCAGAAAACTGCATCCGCGTCTACCAAAAGATGCATATCCATGCTTAAAACGCGTTTTGGCACAAATCTATGTGCGGGTGCTAAAAAGAGCAGCATTGGCATGCTTTTCACGTCGTTTGGTAGAAATCCACACGCGCGTTCTGCCAAAAGCACCATTTGCGTGCATATCGTGTGGTTTTGCAGAAAACTGCATCCGCGTCTACCAAAAGATGCATATGCATGCTTAAAACGCGTTTTGGCACAAATCCATGTGCGGGTGCTAAAAAGAGCAGCATTGGCATGCTTTTCACGTCGTTTGGTAGAAATCCACACGTGCGTTCTGCCAAAAGCACCATTTGCATGCATATCGTGTGCTTTTGCAGAAAACTGCATCCGCGTCTACCAAAAGTTGCATATGCCTGCTTAAAACGCGTTTTGGCACAAATCCATGTGCTGGTTCTAAAAAGACCAGCATTGGCATGCTTTTCACGTCGTTTGGTAGAAATCCACACGAGCGTTCTGCCAAAAGCACCATTTGCATGCATATCGTGGGGTTTTGCAGAAAACTGCATCCGCATCTACCAAAAAGTGCATGTGCTTGCTTAAAACGCGTTTTGGCACAAATCCATGTGCGGGTGCTAAAAAAAGCAGCATTGGCATGCTTTTCACGTCGTTTGGTAGAAATCCACACGCGCGTTCTGCCAAAAGCACCATTTGCATGCATATCGTGTGGTTTTGCAGAAAACTGCATCCGTGTGTACCTAAAGATGCATATGCATGCTTAAAACGCGTTTTGGCACAAATCCATGTGCGGGTGCTAAAAACAGCAGCATTGGCATGCTTTTCACGTCGTTTGGTAGAAATCCACACGCGCGTACTGCCAAAAGCACCATTTGCATGCATATCGTGTGGTTTTGCAGAAAACTGCATCCGCGTCTACCAAAAGTTGCATATGCATGCTTAACACGCGTTTTGGCACAAATCCATGTGCGGGTTCTAAAAAGAGCAGCATTGGCATGCTTTTCACGTCGTTTGGTAGAAATCCACACAGCGTTCTGCCAAAAGCACTATTTGCATGCATATCGTGTGGTTTTGCAGTAAACTGCATCCGCGTCTACCAAAAGATGCATATGCATGGTTAAAACGCGTTTTGGCACAAGGCCACGTGCGGGTTCTAAACAGAGCAGCATTGGCATGCTTTTCACGTCGTTTGGTAGAAATCCACACGCCCGTTCTGCCAAAAGCACCATTTGCATGCATATCGTGTGGTTTTGCAGAAAACTGCATCCGCGTCTACCAAAACTTGCATATGCATGCTTAAAACGCGTTTTGGCACAAATCCATGTGCGGCTTCTAAAAAGAGCAGCATTGGCATGCTTTTCATGTCGTTTGGTAGAAATCCACACGCGCGTTCTGCCAAAAGCACCATTTGCATGCATATCGTGTGGTTTTCTTGTCATTTACCTTCATTTGCCACTCAGAACACCAATGATCTATTTTAGATAGAGATGAATTTAGAAGAGCCTGGTCATTCGGATGCTGAATTACGTTATACAATATACAATCGTCAGCAAACAACTTAGTTTTCACTGGTATGTCTTGAGTAATATCATTAATAAAAATTAAAAAGAACAGTGGTCCCAGGATGGATCCCTGCGGTATGCCTGACAAAACTGGGGCCGGACTGGAACTAATGCTGTCGATGGAAACACTCTGCTGTCGCAATGAAAGATATGCTTCTATCCAGGATAATAATGTAGTGTTCTTGAATATTGCTTTCATTTTGATTAGCAGTTTAGGATGGGACACGCGATCAAAGGCTTTCTCGAAATCTAAGAATATAATGTCTACCTGGCTTTGCCTATCCAATGATGAAGCAAAATCATGAACGGTTTCGAGTAGTTGTGTTACCGTTGACAGGTTCTTACGAAAACCATGCTGTCTGGAATCGATCAGGTTGTTATTTTCAAGAAACTCCGATATATGTTTAAAAATGACATGTTCAAGTGTGTTCACACATGTGCATAAAATGGAGATCGGCCGGTATATCGCAATATGTGATGGATTTTGTGATTTAGGAACGGGGACGATTCTTCCATACTTCCAATCATGTGGAAGTTCCGCTCGCCGTAAGGATTCTTTAAATATTATGGTTAAATATTTCGAGCACCATTCGGCATACCTAATGAGGAAGGCATTGGGTATGCCGTCTATTCCAGGGGATTTTTTGCTGTCCATTTTCAAAAGAAGCGAAAGAACGCCTTCCTCAGTGATTGTTATGTCACCTATAGCGGGGCATTCGTGAGGTAGTGTAAAGTGTGGCTGATTGCCGTCATCTTTCGTGAACACTGAACAGAAGTAATCATTGAATGAACTCGCAATGGCAAATGGATCCGTAACAGGTCTGCCATCAATACATAGATTCGATATTGTACTCTTTTTTTGTTTGAAATGACGCCAAAATTTTGCCGGGGACGAAAGAAGAAAGTTTTTCATAGTTACACTGTCATAATGTAACTTAGCATTTTTGATAGCGTGTTTTAACTGTCTGCGCATGTCGGAAAGTTTTTGCGCGGTATCTTCGGAGGGACTACGACGAAGTTTCTTTCGGATCTTTTTCGTCTTTCGTCCCAAGCGTACAATGTCTTTGGTCATCCATGGGTTTGAGCGTTGCACACACTTCACTCGGAATGGTACGAAATCTTTTATGCACCTTAAAACAAGGTTTTTGAAGAAAAGCCACAAGTCATCAACGGAAATTTCCTCAGACTCAGAGTGGACAAGGAATTGTGAAAACGAGATGTCAAGCTGGTCCAATATACTCACATCATCAGAACGCGCAAAAATCGGTACCATAGATGCCTGTTTCTTGATTTTCTTTATACAATTGAAATCTACATATAGGCTTACCATCTTATGATCGGATATACCGTCGAGAACATACGTTGTCGGGTTGCGATTAAGGATGCTATTGCTGACAAGGAAAAGATCTAAAATAGACATGGTTTCCCCTTGTATCCGAGTTGGCTCGGTAACTAGTTGTGTTAGGTCATGGAAAAGAATAATATCAACGAAAGGCTCGGCAGAGCTGCATAAGGGGTCTGGGAATTTACTGTTCCAGTTTATGGATGGTACGTTAAAATCACCACCTAGAATCAAATTCCAAGAATAACTTTTGCTAGCGCATAAAAACTCAATAAGTTTCTCGAAAAAGGAATTACCTGAGTTAGGCGGCCTGTAAAATCCTGCTACTACGAGACTAAGGTCATCGAGAAAGACCTTTAAGATTACGTTCTCGATACCAGGTACGCCAGGAAGCTTCTCCACGTGTAGCGTATCTTGGAAGATAATTGCGACACCACCGCCTCGGGAATCCCTATCCGTGCGGTGAATTTGATAGCCCGGTGGCGTTACCTCATCGTCGCTGATTTCACTGTGCAGCCAAGTCTCGGTTATTATTATTAGATGTGGCTTGTACGTCAGAATGATACTTTCTATTTCTTCGGACTTATTCATAATGCTACGAGCATTAAGGTTCAGGCAACAAAATGGTTGTTTATTGCCAGTTTCAGTTCATTGCTTCTTACTGACGTCAGGCTTTCTAACAGGAACCCTTTTATTTTCTGTAGCATCCCATTCGAACAGTTCGTCATTAACTTTAATTTTGTCGTAGACCAACTGGGTTTTTCCGCCTGTTTTTCTTAATTCTGAGGTGCTCTGCCAGAGTTTTTGACGTTTCAGTCTGGTTGGGGCTGAGAAATCTTCCGAAATCGAGACCTCTTTCCCTTTCAACTTGCGACAATTCTTCAAAATGGCCATCTTTTCACGGTGGTCCGTCAGTTTTATTATCACGGGACGGCGTTTGTTGAGTTGCTTGCGGCCTATCCTGTGAATCCGTTCGACCGAAGAAACAGTCACGTTTAGGGTCTCGCTAAAAACGCCGTTAATCACTTTTTCAGTCAAATCATCTGTCGTTTCAGCATCTTCCTCTTTTACACCGAACACAATAACGTTATTTTTCCTGGATCGGTCTTCTAGTTCTATCAGCTTACTTTCCATAGTTCGAATAGTCCCTTCTAGCCTAAGCACCTCAGTTTTAACTTCTGTGATAGCTAATGTGGCTGCCTCAACAATATTAAGCTTGGATTCAATTTCGTCGAGTCTGTTTTGGATGCTTTTTTGCCCTTTAAGTAACTCAGCGAGTTGTTGGTCTACCGTGGGACCAGGATTCGGTTCCACGTCCCCACTTATCAGTAGCGATAGAAAATTTCGAACATTCAGACAAAGAATGCAAACACAATGTGGGCACGTCAGCTGGAAAAAGCGCGGGTTGTCCGATTTCACAGTACAAACTTCGTTACTAACCTGCATGAAGAACAGGAACGGATTTAGCCTCATGTTGACAGGAGGCCAGCCGACGTGCCCACTGAACTGTCGTGACCAAGGTGGGCTCTTTATAGCTGCGGGTGACGTCGATAGTCCACGGCGCGATGACGCCCAGGTGTCGTTGTAGTGCTGCCAGTCATGTGCGTAATCTTGGGCAGGGGTGGTAGCGATGATAAACGGTTGTGCTCCATCTTGTAATGCGCCGACCATCACTGTCCAGCCAAGAAGGAACTGCATGAAGAACAGGAACGGATTTAGCCTCATGTTGACAGGAGGCCAGCCGACGTGCCCACTGAACTGTCGTGACCAAGGTGGGCTCTTTATAGCTGCGGGTGACGTCGATAGTCCACGGCGCGATGACGCCCAGGTGTCGTTGTAGTGCTGCCAGTCATGTGCGTAATCTTGGGCAGGGGTGGTAGCGATGATAAACGGTTGTGCTCCATCTTGTAATGCGCCGACCGTCACTGTCCAGCCAAGAAGGAACTGCATGAAGAACAGGAACGGATTTAGCCTCATGTTGACAGGAGGCCAGCCGACGTGCCCACTCAAAATGTGATCAACGTCAGAAGAATAAAGATGAGGCGGGATGGTAAGGAAATTGCGACCAAACACCTAATTCTCACATTCAATTCAAGTGTCCTGCCCGAATCAATCGAGGCCGGTTACATAAAGCTTCGTGTCAGGCCTTACGTGCCCAATCCACTCCGTTGTTTCAAATGTCAGCGCTTCGGCCACAGCTCGCAGAGCTGCCGCGGCCGCCAAACTTGTGCTAAATGCAGTGCCACAGAACACACCACTGAAACTTGTGAGAACGCTCTCCAGTGTGTAAACTGTGATGGGGAGCACGCCGCGTACTCACGGTCGTGCCCATCCTGGAAGAAAGAAAAAGAAATAGTAACGATCAAAGTGAAAGAAAATATCTCATTCAAGGAGGCACGCAGGCGGGTTGCATACCTGCCAAAGAAAAGCTTTGCCGAAGTGACGCGTCAGGGGGCAGCGTCACAACGGCGTCCGGCGCCTGTCCGACCCACAAACAGTGAGTCGGCAGTTACGCCGTCTGCCCCCACGGTGGTTGCAGCTAGCGCTGCTCCGCCAACCGAGCAGAAGGGACCTTCTACCCCGAAGTTGGGCGCAGCTGAGGCTGCTCCAACCACCCCGGCCCCTTCCAGCGCTGGCAACAGCCGGCGCAGCCAAATTCCCCAGGGAGCCCCATCGACCTCCGGGCCGGTGGGCGCAGGGGTCTTGCCCCCCAAGGCGGGACCCTCTCTAGTTACTTCTCGCTCGCAAGAGCACGTGTCCGGCGCCTCACACGAGGCAATGGACACTACACCTAACCTCAAGGCGCCCCAAGCGCCTAAGGAGCGGCGAGGATCCCTCGAACGCTCCAGAAAGGGCAAAACTCCCGTTACAGGGCCTCGAAAGGGCTCTGTAATTTAATCTCTGTAATTTCGATAATCACTACTTCTGTACACACAGCACCTACTGACCTCCAATATGGATACACAAATAATTCAATGGAACATCAGAGGTCTTCTTAGGAACCTTGATGACGTGCAAGAGCTTATCCAAAAACACAATCCACTAGTGCTGTGTCTACAGGAAACACACCTAAAACCACAACATACAAACTTTCTCCGACCGTACATTAAGTTTCGCAAAGATCGCTATGATGCTGTCGTATCTTCAGGCGGCGTTGCCATTTTGATTCATAAAAGTGTTTCCTGTCAGCGTTTACAGCTACAAACGCCCCTCGAAGCAGTGGCGGTTCGAGCTGTTCTTCTGGATAAACTCGTCACCATTTGCTCGATCTACGTACCCCCACACTACAAATTAAACAAACATAAATTTCAGTCATTTATAGACGAGTTGCCAGAACCCTATGTTCTTCTTGGGGATTTCAATGCGCACAGCTCCCTGTGGGGCGACACTCGTACAGACGCGCGAGGTCGTCTTGTTGAACAGTTCCTTTTTTCTTCAGGTGCGTGCTTGCTCAATAAGAAGGAACCCACGTATTACTCCCTAGCAAACAGAACCTTTTCTTCAATAGATCTTACCATAGTTTCCCCGTCCATACTGCCCGAACTCGTATGGGAAGTCACGAACAATCCTTACGGGAGCGACCACTTCCCTATACTGATAAGAACATCTAAAGAAAACGAATATCCTCCGCAAGCTCCTAGGTGGAAGATAGACACAGCTGACTGGGAGAAATTTCGAACACTTACTAACATCTCGCTGGCTGATATGTCTTCTTTAGAAATCGATGCAGCTGTGGAGTACTTTACAGCCTTCATCATAGATGCCGCAACTAAATGTATATCACAAGTAAATGGATTGGCAGGAAAACGGCGTGTCCCGTGGTGGAACGATGATTGTAGGATCGCTCGTAAGAAACAAAATAAAGCGTGGGGGTTGCTACGCGCCTCCCCCACTGCGGAGAATCTTATCAATTTTAAAAAAGTTAAATCCCAAGGCAGGCGAACCCGCCGACAGGCCAGAAGAGAGAGCTGGCAGAACTTTTTAACAGGTATCAACTCGTATACAGATGAGGCCAAAGTCTGGAACAGGGTTAGTAGAATAAGAGGGCGACAAACATACTCCCTCCCTTTAGTAAACACACAAGGCGAAACCCTGCAAGACCAGGCAGATTCACTTGGGGAGCACTTTGAGCGTGTGTCAAGCTCAATCAATTATTCCCAGTCCTTTCTTAAACATAAAGAAATAATAGAACGTCAGCCAATCATACGGAAATCCAGGCAGAATGAACAGTATAACCGGCCTTTCGGTATTGCCGAGTTGAGAGCTGCCTTGAACACATGTAAAAGCACTGCACCGGGACCAGACAGAGTCATGTATGACATGATCAGGCACCTACATACTGACGCACAAGTTACACTTCTTACACTATACAATACTATTTGGGCTTCGGGGTACCTCCCATCCACATGGAAAGAAGCGATTGTGGTTCCTGTCCTAAAGCAGGGAAAAGACACTTCCTTGGCGGCTAGTTACCGTCCGATAGCTCTAACTAATTGTCTGTGTAAGCTTTTTGAAAAAATGATAAATCGCAGACTTATACATTTCCTTGAGCTCAACAATATACTCGATCCTTATCAGTGTGGATTCCGAGAAGGGCGGACCACAACCGATCATGTGCGCATGGAAGGAAATATCCGCGATGCCTTTATACATAAACAGTTTTTTCTATCGATATTCCTCGATATGGAGAAGGCATATGACACGGCATGGCGTTACGGGATCCTTCGAGACCTATCGCAATTGGCATCCGTGGAAATATGCTGAACACAATTGACAGCTATTTGTCAAATCGTACCTTCCGAGTAAAAGTCGGCAATGAACTCTCACGTCCCTTTACGCAAGAAACTGGTGTACCCCAGGGAGGCGTGCTCAGCTGCACTCTCTTTATCGTAAAGATGAACACGCTACGTGCTTCACTACCACCTGCCATTTTTTATTCCGTATACGTAGATGATATACAAATGGGCTTTAAATCCTGCAACCTTACAGTATGCGAAGGACAGGTACAGCAGGGCTTGAACAAGGTTTCCAAGTGGGCAGACGAAAACGGATTTAAGGTCAACCCCCACAAAAGTGCTTGTGTTCTCTTCACAAGAAAGAGAGGCCTGGTCCTAGATCCTTGTGTAGAACTGGGCGGACACCAAATTCCTGTCAGCAAAGAACACAAATTCCTTGGTGTTATTCTTGACTCTAGGCTCACTTTCATTCCTCACATAAAACATGTTAAAGAAAAATGTCTAAAAACAATGAACCTACTTAAAATCCTATCATACACAACATGGGGTAGTGACAGGAAGTGCCTGTTGAATCTTTACAGGAGCCTAGTTCGGTCGCGAATAGACTATGGAGCCGCAGTGTATCACTCTGCCGCCCCGAGCGCGCTAAAGATGTTAGACCCCGTACACCATCTGGGAATCCGTCTGGCCACTGGGGCATTTAGAACAAGCCCTGTTGAAAGTTTGTATGTTGAGTCCGATGAGTGGTCACTCCATTTTCGGAGAACTTACATCAGCTTCAACTATTTTCTGAAAGTGCGCTCTAATAAGGAACATCCGTGTTTCACAACCGTTAACGACTTGACATGTGAAACACTTTTTCATAACAGACCCTCTGTGAGACGTCCTTTCTCACTGCGTGCAAGAGAACTTAGCACGGAAATGGATGTCCTAGTTCTCGACCACCGCCTAATGCCTCCAGCTAAGCTAGTACCACCCTGGGAGTGGCAGCTGATAGAATGTGACACATCCTTTGTACAGGTCACTAAACATGCGTCAGAGACACATATCAAAATGCACTTCTTGGAGCTCCAGTACAAGTACTCGTGCACAGAGTTTTATACGGACGCTTCTAAGTCGCATGCCGGGGTGTCCTACGCAGCCATTGGCCCATCCTTCTCGGAATCCGGTGTACTGCACCCTGAAACAAGCATATTTACGGCTGAGGCCTATGCACTACTGTCGGCTATGAAACATATCAGAAAATCAAATATTCAAAAAACTTTTTTATTTACAGACTCCTTAAGCGTGGTAAAAGCCTTGAAGTCACACTGTAAACACAGAAACCCCGTAATTATAGAGCTCTATTCTGTCCTCTGTAGAGCGTACATGTCTAACCAGCATGTCATTATATGCTGGGTGCCTGGACATAGGGGCATCGAGGGTAACGTTCTAGCAGACCAGATGGCCACATCAATTTCATTGCATACAGTCAGTCCTACTGCTTCGGTCCCTGTCACGGACCTGAAGCCTTTCTTAAGAAGGAAACTGCGAAACCACTGGCAACGTAAGTGGGACGCAGAAGTAAGCCACAGTTAGGCTCTTGGCCCTCCGTAACAAAATCACGGCGAACAGATGTCCTATTCTGTCGCCTCAGAATAGGACACACATTTGGTACACACAACTTCTTACTCACTGAAAATGATCCTCCAACTTGCGGTAGATGCGGGGAGAGGCTGACCGTCCTCCATGTCCTCCTGGAGTGTCGGAAAGCCGAAACTGACAGAAAGAAACATTTTCCGTTAGCATACCGGCAGCATATTCCCCTTC
This sequence comes from Dermacentor albipictus, assembly GCF_038994185.2. NCBI lineage: Eukaryota > Metazoa > Arthropoda > Arachnida > Ixodida > Ixodidae > Dermacentor > Dermacentor albipictus. The sequence continues at coordinate 81,602 of NW_027225717.1, read as the reverse complement.
ATCCTGTAATGTTACTCGGCCCAGAACCGCTCTTCGACACTAACGCAGTCCTAAGTTATCTGAAAGATGTGTTGCATGTTGTTAGCCCAACATGTTCGTAGCGTCTCCTCTCTTCAGAGGATGGCGCTGCGATAGTTCTTTCGTGTAGCACGTGCCTCTAGGCCCTTGTGTTTGAAGGGCTCTGGCGAGGCAACAGTGCTCCAGGCATTTTTACCATCTCATATATTTTCTATTCTGCATCATTCTTTCACGATGGATTTTAGTGTTCATAGTATTCGTCATCTGTCATCGCCATAATTTTATAACAAGTTAGTTTTACGCACTTTACAGCGAATATTTTTAGGCCACTTTACAGCCAAGTCACATCTTCCATAATACATCGTCAACATTACAACTTGTCATGGCGCTCTTTGGCCAAACCTGGCCCTTGCGCCACAAAAAACCACACATCATCATCATACTCCATCCAACCAGCAAACCGGCCAGGCTACCCTTGGGTTGCCGGCCCCACAAGAGTTATCGGCGGCAACCTGCGCTACACGCAGCGATGCCGCAGTACCGATAGTGGCCCTGAAGGTAGGCGCAGCCGAGGCTGCCTCGACCTCCTCGGCTCCTCCCAGCGCTGGCAACAGCCGGCGCAGCCAAATTCCACAGGGAGCCCCATCGACTCCGGGCAGGTGGGCGCAGGGGTTTTGCCTTCCGAGGTGAGACTCTCCCGAAAAACTTCTCGCTCGCAAGAGCGCGTGTCCGGCGCCTCACAAGAGGCAATGGACACAACACCTACCCCCACGGCGCGCCAAGCGTCTAAGGAGCGGCGAGGTTCCCTCGAACGCTTCAAAAAAGGCAAAACCCCAGTTACAGGGCCTCGAAAGAGCTCTGTAATCTAATGCATCACTTCCGTTTCCGTACACACAGCACTAATTTACACTAAATATGGATACGCAAATCATACAATGGAACGTCAGAGGTCTCCTTAGAAACCTTGACGATGTACAAGAACTCATCCACAAACACAATCCAAAAGTGCTGTGTTTACAGGAAACACACTTAAAACCAAAACACACAAATTTTCTTCGACAGCACGTCACTTATCGCAAAGATCGCGATGATGCTGTCGCATCATCGGGCGGTGTCGCCATTGTAATTCAAAAAAGCATAGCCTGTCAACGTTTGCAGCTACGAACGGCCCTTGAGGCAGTGGCGGTTCGAGTTATTCTGCTAAACAAGCTTATCACTATTTGCTCACTTTATATACCCCCACATTATAAACTAAGCAAACATGAATTTCAGTTCCTTATTGATGAATTGCCAGAACCCTATGCTGTTCTTGGCGATTTCAATGCACATAACTACCTGTGGGGCGACTCTCGTATAGATGCACGAGGACGTCTTGTCGAACAGTTCCTTTTTTCTTCTGGTGCTTGTCTGTTTAATAAAAAAGAACACACATATTACTCTCTTACAAACAGAACCTATTCTTCCATAGATCTTAGCATAGTCTCGCCGTCTCTACTGCCTGAGCTCGAATGGGAAGTTAACGACAACCCTTACGGAAGCGACCACTTCCCTATACTGCTAAGATCTCCAAAAGAAAATGAATATCCACCGCACGCTCCTAGGTGGAAGATTGAGACAGCTGATTGGGAGAAATTTCAATCTCTTACTAGTATATCATGGGCTGAGCTGTCTTCGTTAGGAATTGATGCTGCAGTCGAGTTCTTTACAGCCTTCATAATAGATGCCGCATCAAAATGCATATCCGAAGCGAGTGGTCTGGCATGCAAACGACGTGTACCGTGGTGGAACAGCGAATGTAGGATCGCCCGTAAGAATCAGAACAAGGCGTGGGGGTTGCTACGCGCTTCTCCCACTGCAGAGAATCTTATGAACTTTAAGAAAACAAAATCCCAAGGCAGGCGAACCCGCCGACAGGCCAGAAGAGAAAGCTGGCACAAGTTCTTATCGAGTATCAACTCGTTTAGGGATGAGGCCAAAGCCTGGAACAGAGTTAATAGGATTAGAGGGCGGGAAACACATTCACTCCCCCTGGTAAACACACAGGGCGATACACTGCAAGACCAGGCAGACTCACTTGGGGAATATTTTGAGAGCGTTTCAAGTCAAACAAATTATACACAATCCTTCCTCAAATACAAACTAACAGAAGAACGTAAGCCATTAACAAGAAAAGGTCGAGAAAATGAGCCTTACAACCGTCCTTTTTGTATTGCCGAATTGAGAGCTGCCTTGAGCGCATGCAACAGCTCCGCACCAGGATCTGATAGAATCATGTATGAAATGCTCAAACACTTACACAATGACACGCAGGTTACACTACTCACACTTTTCAACACCATTTGGGATGCAGGGTACCTTCCAGCTGCATGGAAGGAAGCCATTGTGATCCCTATTTTGAAACAAGGCAAGGACCCTTCCTCAGTGGCAAGTTACCGCCCGATAGCCCTCACAAGTTGCATTTGTAAGGTGTTCGAAAAAATGATAAATCGGCGACTCATCTTTTTCCTTGAACAGAGCAAAATTCTTGATCCTTATCAGTGCGGCTTCCGAGAAGGACGCTCCACAACTGACCATCTTATACGTGTAGAAGCAAATATCCGGGACGCATTTGTACACAAACAATTCTTCTTATCCATATTCCTCGATATGGAGAAGGCGTACGATACGACGTGGCGTTACGGAATCCTAAGACTTGTTAGAAATGGGTATCCATGGAAATATGCTTAACCTAATAGAAAGCTATCTGTCCAGTCGTACCTTCCGGGTAAAAGTCGGCAATGTACTATCACGACCTTTTATACAAGAAACGGGTGTACCCCAAGGAGGCGTGCTCAGCTGCACACTTTTTATCGTGAAGATGAACACGCTTCGCGCTTCATTACCACCGGCAATCTTTTATTCTGTCTACGTGGACGATATACAAGTAGCTTTCAAATCTTGTAACCTCGCAGTCTGCGAGAGGCAGGTACAGCATGGCCTGAACAAAGTCTCAATGTGGGCAGAAAATAATGGATTTAAGATCAATCCTAACAAAAGCTCTTGCGTTCTTTTTACAAGAAAGAGAGGAATGATCCCAGATCCTTGCTTAGAACTTTGTGGACAACAAATACCCGTAAACAAAGAGCACAAGTTTCTAGGTGGTATACTAGACTACAGACTCACTTTCGTCCCCCACATTAAACATATTAAAGAAAAATGTCTGAAAACAAAGAACCTAATGAAACATCTATCCCATACATCGTGGGGTAGTGACAGGAAGTGCTTAATTAATCTCTATAAGGGCCTGATCCGTTCACGATTAGATTATGGTGCCGTGATCTATCATTCTGCAGCCCCGAGCGCGCTAAAGATGCTAGATCCGGTCCACCATCTAGGTATCCGTTTAGCCACAGGAGCTTTCAGAACGAGTCCCGTACAAAGTTTATATGCAGAATCGAATGAGTGGTCGCTTCATATCCAGAGAACGTACATCAGCCAAACATATTTACTGAAAGTACACTCAAACCCTGAACATCCCTGTTTTAATACCGTTAATGACGTGACATATGCTACACTCTTTCGCAATCGTCCCTCCGTAAGACAGCCTTTCTCGCTGCGTGTGAGGGAGCTTAGTGAAGAAATGCACGTTCCACTCCTCGAGCTTCCCCTAATGCATCCAACCAAGCTGCTACCTCCTTGGGAGTGGCAGCTCATACAATGTGATATATCTTTCGTGGAAGTCACCAAGCATGCTCCAGAGATTGAAATCAAGATGCATTTCCGGGAACTCCAGCACAAATACTCCTGCACGGAGTTCTACACCGACGCATCGAAATCACGCGACGGGGTGTCCTATGCAGCCGTCGGTCCATCCTTCTCGGAATGCGACGTACTGCACCCGGAAACTAGTATCTTTACGGCTGAGGCCTACGCACTGCTCTTGGCCGTAAAGCATATAAACAAATCACAACTCCCGAAATCAGTTATATATACGGACTCCCTCAGTGTTGTGAAGGCCTTGATGTCTTTCTGTAATCACAAAAATCCAGTATTTGTTGAACTCTACTCCGCACTGTGCAAAGCATATATATCTAACCAACATGTGATCATATGCTGGGTGCCTGGACATAGGGGCATCGAGGGAAACGTTCTAGCAGACCAGATGGCCACATCAATCTCATCGCATGCATCTAACTCTACTGCTTCGGTCCCTGTCACAGACCTGAAGCCTTTCTTAAGAAGGAAACTACGAAACCACTGGCAACACATGTGGGACGAAGAAATAAATAATAAACTGCATGTAATAAAGCCACAATTAGGTTTCTGGCCTCCTGTAACAAAATCCCGCAGGACAGATGTCCTATTCTGCCGTCTAAGAATAGGACACACTTTTGGCACACACAACTTCTTACTCACGGGAAACGAGCCACCAACCTGTGGTAGATGCGGGGAGAGGCTGACCGTCCTCCACGTCCTACTGGAGTGTCGGGAAGCCGAACCCGAAAGAAAAAAACACTTTCTCTTAGCATACAGGCACCACATCCCCCTTCATCCTGTTATGTTACTTGGTCCAGAACCACTCTTTGACACCAACGCCGTCTTAGGTTTTTTGGAAGATGTTGTGTTTCATGTTATTAGCCCCACACGTTCTTAGCACTTCCTCTCTTCAGAGGATGCTGCTGCGATAATTATTTTGAATAAGCACATGCCTCTAAGCCCTTGTGGTTCAAGGGCTCTGGCGAGGCTGTAGTGCTGTAAGAAATTCAACATCTCGCATATTTTAAACAATGCATCATTCTTTTACGATGGATTTTAATCTTCACAGTCTTAGCCATTATTCATCGCCATAATTTTATAGTACATAGATTTTACGCATTTACAGCGACCATTTTTAGGCCACTTTACAGCCAAGTCACATCTTCCATAATACATCATTAACACTACCACCAGTCATGGCGCTCTTTGGCCAAACCTGGCCCTTGCGCCACAAAACAACACACATCATCATTTTGGCAGAACGCGCGTGTGGATTTCTACCAAACGACATAAAAAGCATGCCAATGCTGCTCTTTTTAGAAGCCGCACATGGATTTGTGCCAAAACGCGTTTTAAGCATGCATATGCAACTTTTGGTAGACGCGGACGCAGTTTTCTGCAAAACCACACGATATGCGTGCAAATGGGGCTTTTGGCAGAACGCGCGTGTGGATGTCTACCAAACGACGTGAAAAGCATGCCAATGCTGCTCTTTTTAGAACCCGCTCATGGATTTGTGCCAAAACGCGTTTTAAGCTTTTGGTAGACGCGGATGCAGTTTTCTGCAAAACCACACGATATGCATGCAAATGGTGCTTTTGGCAGAACGCGCGTGTGGATTTCTACCAAACGACGTGAAAAGCACGCCAATGCTGCTCTTTTTAGAACCAGCACATGGATATGTGCCAAAACGCGTTTTAAGCAGGCATATGCAACTTTTGGTAGACGCGGATGCAGTTTTCTGCAAAAGCACACGATATGCATGCAAATGGTGCTTTTGGCAGAACACACGTGTGGATTTCTACCAAACGACGTGAAAAGCATGCCAATGCTGCTCTTTTTAGAACCCGCACATGGATTTGAGCCAAAACGCGTTTTAAGCATGCATATGCATCTTTTGGTAGATGCGGATGCAGTTTTCTGCAAAACCACACGATATGCATGCAAATGGTGCTTTTGCAGAACGCGCGTGTGGATTTCTACCAAACGACATGAAAAGCATGCCAATGCTGCTCTTTTTAGAACCCGCTCAAGGATTTGTGCCAAAACGCGTTTTAAGCTTTTGGTAGACGCGGATGCAGTTTCTGCAAAACCACACGATATGCATGCAAATGGTGCTTTTGGCAGAACGCGCGTGTGGATTTCTACCAAACAACGTGAAAAGCATGCCAATGCTGCTCTTTTTAGAACCAGCACATGGATCTGTGCCAAAACGCGTTTTAAGCAGGCATATGCAACTTTTGGTAGACGCGGATGCAGTTTTCTGCAAAAGCACACGATATGCATGCAAATGGTGCTTTTGGCAGAACACACGTGTGGATTTCTAGCAAACGACGTGAAAAGCATGCCAATGCTGCTCTTTTTAGCACCCGCACATGGATTTGTGCCAAAACGCGTTTTAAGCATGCATATGCATCTTTTGTTAGACACGGATGCAGTTTTCTGCAAAACCACACGATATGCACGCAAATGGTGCTTTTGGCAGAACGCGCGTGTGGATTTCTACCAAACGACGTGAAAAGCATGCCAATGCTGCTCTTTTTAGCACCCGCACATGGATTTGTGCCAAAACGCGTTTTAAGCAAGCACATGCACCTTTTGGTAGACGCGGACGCAGTTTTCTGCAAAACCACACGATATGCATCCAAATGGTGCTTTTGGCAGAACGCGCGTGTGGATTTCTACCAAACGACGTGAAAAGCATGCCAATGCTGCTCTTTTTAGAACCCGCACATGGATTTGTGCCAAAACGCGTTTTAACCACGCTTATGCATCTTTTGGTAGACGCGGATGCAGTTTTCTGCAAAACCACACGATATGCATGCAAATGGTGCTTTTGGCAGAACGCGCGTGTGGATTTCTACCAAACGACGTGAAAAGCATGCCAATGCTGCTCTTTATAGAAGCCGCACATGGATTTGTGCCAAAACGCGTTTTAAGCATGCATATGCAACTTTTGGTAGACGCGGACGCAGTTTTCTGCAAAACCACACGATATGCATGCAAATGGGGCTTTTGGCAGAACGCGCGTGTGGATGTCTACCAAACGACGTGAAAAGCATGCCAATGCTGCTCTTTTTAGAACCCGCTCATGGATTTGTGCCAAAACGCGTTTTAAGCTTTTGGTAGACGCGGATGCAGTTTTCTGCAAAACCACACGATATGCATACAAATGGTGCTTTTGGCAGAACGCGCGTGTGGATTTCTACCAAACGACGTGAAAAGCACGCCAATGCTGCTCTTTTTAGAACCAGCACATGGATATGTGCCAAAACGCGTTTTAAGCAGGCATATGCAACTTTTGGTAGACGCGGATGCAGTTTTCTGCAAAAGCACACGATATGCATGCAAATGGTGCTTTTGGCAGAACACGTGTGGATTTCTACCAAACGACGTGAAAAGCATGCCAATGCTGCTCTTTTTAGAACCCGCACATGGATTTGAGCCAAAACGCGTTTTAAGCATGCATATGCATCTTTTGGTAGATGCGGATGCAGTTTTCTGCAAAACCACACGATATGCATGCAAATGGTGCTTTTGGCAGAACGCGCGTGTGGATTTCTACCAAACGACATGAAAAGCATGCCAATGCTGCTCTTTTTAGAACCCGCTCATGGATTTGTGCCAAAACGCGTTTTAAGCTTTTGGTAGACGCGGATGCAGTTTTCTGCAAAACCACACGATATGCATGCAAATGGTGCTTTTGGCAGAACGCGCGTGTGGATTTCTACCAAACGACGTGAAAAGCATGCCAATGCTGCTCTTTTTAGAACCCGCACATGGATTTGAGCCAAAACGCGTTTTAAGCATGCATATGCATCTTTTGGTAGATGCGGATGCAGTTTTCTGCAAAACCACACGATATGCATGCAAATGGTGCTTTTGGCAGAACGCGCGTGTGGATTTCTACCAAACGACGTGAAAAGCATGCCAATGCTGCTCTTTTTAGCACCCGCACAGGGATTTGTGCCAAAACGCGTTTTAAGCATGCATATGCATCTTTTGGTAGACGCGGATGCAGTTTTCTGCAAAACCACACGATATGCATGCAAATGGTGCTTTTGGCAGAACGCCCGTGTGGATTTCTACCAAACGACATGAAAAGCATGCCAATGCTGCTCTTTTTAGAAGCCGCACATGGATTTGTGCCAAAACGCGTTTTAAGCATGCATATGCATCTTTTGGTAGATGCGGATGCAGTTTTCTGCAAAACCACACGATATGCATGCAAATGGTGCTTTTGGCAGAACGCCCGTGTGGATTTCTACCAAACGACGTGAGAAGCATACCAATGCTGCTCTTTTTAGCACCCGCACATGGATTTGTGCCAAAACGCGTTTTTAAGCTTTTGGTAGACGCGGATGCAGTTTTGGTAGACGCGGTGCTAGACTAGATAAGCACCATTTGCATGCATATCGTGTGGTTTTGCAGAAAACTGCATCCGCGTCTACCAAAAGTTGCATATGCATGCTTAACACGCGTTTTGGCACAAATCCATGTGCGGGTTCTAAAAAGAGCAGCATTGGCATGCTTTTCACGTCGTTTGGTAGAAATCCACACAGCGTTCTGCCAAAAGCACTATTTGCATGCATATCGCGTGGTTTTGCAGACAACTGCATCCGCGTCTACCAAAAGATGCATATGCATGGTTAAAAAGCGTTTTGGCACAAATCCACGTGCGGGTTCTAAACAGAGCAGCATTGGCATGCTTTTCACGTCGTTTGGTAGAAATCCACACGCCCGTTCTGCCAAAAGCACCATTTGCATGCATATCGTGTGGTTTTGCAGAAAACTGCATCCGCGTCTACCAAAACTTGCATATGCATGCTTAAAACGCGTTTTGGCACAAATCCATGTGCGGCTTCTAAAAAGAGCAGCATTGGCATGCTTTTCATGTCGTTTGGTAGAAATCCACACGCGCGTTCTGCCAAAAGCACCATTTGCATGCATATCGTGTGGTTTTGCAGAAAACTGCATCCGCGTCTACCAAATGATGCATAAGCGTGGTTAAAACGCGTTTTGGCACAAATCCATGTGCGGGTTCTAAAAGAGCAGCATTGGCATGCTTTTCACGTCGTTTGGTAGAAATCCACACGCGCGTTCTGCCAAAAGCACCATTTGGATGCATATCGTGTGGTTTTGCAGAAAACTGCGTCCGCGTCTACCAAAAAGTGCATGTGCTTGCTTAAACCGCGTTTTGGCACAAATCCATGTGCAGGTGCTAAAAAGAGCAGCATTGGCATGCTTTTCACGTCGTTTGGTAGAAATCCACACGCGCGTTCGGCCAAAAGCACCATTTCCATGCATATCGTGTGGTTTTGCAGAAAACTGCATCCGCGTCAACCAAAAGATGCATATGCATGCTTAAAACGCGTTTCGGCACAAATCCATGTGCGGGTGCTAAAATGAGCAGCATTGGCATGCTTTTCACGTCGTTTGGTAGAAATCCACACGCGCGTTCTGCCAAAAGCACCATTTGCATGCATATCGTGTGGTTTTGCAGAAAACTGCATCCGCGTCTACCAAAAGATGCATATGCGTGGTTAAAACGCGTTTTGCCACAAACCCATGTGCGGGTTCTAAAAAGAGCAGCCTTGGCATGCTTTTCACGTCGTTGGGTAGAAATCCACACGGGCGTTCTGCCAAAAGCACCATTTGCATGCATATCGTGTGGTTTTGCAGAAAACTGCATCCGCGTCAACCAAAAGATGCATATGCATGCTCAAAACGCGTTTCGGCAAAAATCCATGTGCGTGTGCTAAAAAGAGCAGCATTGGCATACTTTTCGCGTCGTTTGGTAGAAATCCACACACGCGTTCTGCCAAAAGCACCATTTGCATGCATATCGTGTGGTTTTGCAGAAAACTGCATCCGCGTCAACCAAAACTTGCATATGCATGCTTAAAACGCGTTTTGGCACAAATCCATGTGCGGGTTTTAAAAAGAGCAGCATTGGCATGCTTTTCGCGTCGTTTGGTAGAAATCCACACGCGCGTACTGCCAAAAGCACCATTTGCATGCATATCGTGTGGTTTTGCAGAAAACTGCATCCGCGTCTACCAAAAGTTGCATATGCATGCTTAACACGCGTTTTGGCACAAATCCATGTGCGGGTTCTAAAAAGAGCAGCATTGGTATGCTTCTCACGTCGTTTGGTAGAAATCCACACGCGCGTTCTGCCAAAAGCACCATTTGCATGCATATCGTGTGGTTTTTGCAGAAAACTGCATCCGCGTCTACCAAAAGTTGCATATGCATGCTTAAAACGCGTTTTGGCACAAATCCATGTGCGGGTGCTAAAAGGAGCAGCATTGGTATGCTTCTCACGTCGTTTGGTAGAAATCCACATGCGCGTTCTGCCAAAAGCACCATTTGCATGCATATCGTGTGGTTTTGCAGAAAACTGCATCCGCGTCTACCAAAAGCTTAAAACGCGTTTTGGCACAAATCCATGAGCGGGTTCTAAAAAGAGCAGCATTGGCATGCTTTTCACGTCGTTTGGTAGAAATCCACACGCGCGTTCTGCCAAAAGCACCATTTGCATGCATATCGTGTGGTTTTGCAGAAAACTGCATCCGCGTCTACCAAAAGATGCATATGCTTGCTTAAAACGCCTTTTGGCACAAATCCATGTGCAGGTGCTAAAAAGAGCAGCATCGGCATGCTTTTCACGTCGTTTGGTAGAACTCCACACGCGAGTTCTGCCAAAAGCACCATTTGCGTGCATATCGTGTGGTTTTGCAGAAAACTGCATCCGCGTCTACCAAAAGATGCATATCCATGCTTAAAACGCGTTTTGGCACAAATCTATGTGCGGGTGCTAAAAAGAGCAGCATTGGCATGCTTTTCACGTCGTTTGGTAGAAATCCACACGCGCGTTCTGCCAAAAGCACCATTTGCGTGCATATCGTGTGGTTTTGCAGAAAACTGCATCCGCGTCTACCAAAAGATGCATATGCATGCTTAAAACGCGTTTTGGCACAAATCCATGTGCGGGTGCTAAAAAGAGCAGCATTGGCATGCTTTTCACGTCGTTTGGTAGAAATCCACACGTGCGTTCTGCCAAAAGCACCATTTGCATGCATATCGTGTGCTTTTGCAGAAAACTGCATCCGCGTCTACCAAAAGTTGCATATGCCTGCTTAAAACGCGTTTTGGCACAAATCCATGTGCTGGTTCTAAAAAGACCAGCATTGGCATGCTTTTCACGTCGTTTGGTAGAAATCCACACGAGCGTTCTGCCAAAAGCACCATTTGCATGCATATCGTGGGGTTTTGCAGAAAACTGCATCCGCATCTACCAAAAAGTGCATGTGCTTGCTTAAAACGCGTTTTGGCACAAATCCATGTGCGGGTGCTAAAAAAAGCAGCATTGGCATGCTTTTCACGTCGTTTGGTAGAAATCCACACGCGCGTTCTGCCAAAAGCACCATTTGGATGCATATCGTGTGGTTTTGCAGAAAACTGCGTCCGCGTCTACCAAAAAGTGCATGTGCTTGCTTAAAACGCGTTTTGGCACAAATCCATGTGCAGGTGCTAAAAAGAGCAGCATTGGCATGCTTTTCACGTCGTTTGGTAGAAATCCACACGCGCGTTCGGCCAAAAGCACCATTTCCATGCATATCGTGTGGTTTTGCAGAAAACTGCATCCGCGTCAACCAAAAGATGCATATGCATGCTTAAAACGCGTTTCGGCACAAATCCATGTGCGGGTGCTAAAATGAGCAGCATTGGCATGCTTTTCACGTCGTTTGGTAGAAATCCACACGCGCGTTCTGCCAAAAGCACCATTTGCATGCATATCGTGTGGTTTTGCAGAAAACTGCATCCGCGTCTACCAAAAGATGCATATGCGTGGTTAAAACGCGTTTTGCCACAAACCCATGTGCGGGTTCTAAAAAGAGCAGCGTTGGCATGCTTTTCACGTGGTTTGGTAGAAATCCACACGCGCGTTCTGCCAAAAGCACCATTTGCATGCATACCGTGGTTTTGCAGAAAACTGCATCCGCGTCTACCAAAAGTTGCATATGCATGCTTAAAACGCGTTTTGGCACAAATCCATGTGCGGGTTCTAAAAAGAGCAGCCTTGGCATGCTTTTCACGTCGTTGGGTAGAAATCCACACGGGCGTTCTGCCAAAAGCACCATTTGCATGCATATCGTGTGGTTTTGCAGAAAACTGCATCCGCGTCAACCAAAAGCTGCATATGCATGCTCAAAACGCGTTTCGGCAAAAATCCATGTGCGGGTGCTAAAAAGAGCAGCATTGGCATGCTTTTCGCGTCGTTTGGTAGAAATCCACACGCGCGTTCTGCCAAAAGCACCATTTGCATGCATACCGTGGTTTTGCAGAAAACTGCATCCGCGTCTACCAAAAGTTGCATATGCATGCTTAAAACGCGTTTTGGCACAAATTCATGGGCGGGTTCTAAAAAGAGCAGCATTGGTATGCTTCTCACGTCGTTTGGTAGAAATCCACACGCGCGTTCTGCCAAAAGCACCATTTGCATGCATATCGTGTGGTTTTGCAGAAAACTGCATCCGCGTCTACCAAAAGTTGCATATGCATGCTTAAAACGCGTTTTGGCACAAATCCATGTGCGGGTGCTAAAAAGAGCAGCATTGGTATGCTTCTCACGTCGTTTGGTAGAAATCCACATGCGCGTTCTGCCAAAAGCACCATTTGCATGCATATCGTGTGGTTTTGCAGAAAACTGCATCCGCGTCTACCAAAAGCTTAAAACGCGTTTTGGCACAAATCCATGAGCGGGTTCTAAAAAGAGCAGCATTGGCATGCTTTTCACGTCGTTTGGTAGAAATCCACACGCGCGTTCTGCCAAAAGCACCATTTGCATGCATATCGTGTGGTTTTGCAGAAAACTGCATCCGCGTCTACCAAAAGATGCATATGCTTGCTTAAAACGCCTTTTGGCACAAATCCAAGTGCGGGTTTTAAAAAGAGCAGCATTGGCATGCTTTTCACGTCGTTTGGTAGAAATCCGCACGCGCGTTCTGCCAAAAGCACCATTTGCATGCATATCGTGTGGTTTTGCAGAAAACTGCATCCGTGTGTACCTAAAGATGCGTATGCATGCTTAAAACGCGTTTTGGCACAAATCCATGTGCGGGTGCTAAAAACAGCAGCATTGGCATGCTTTTCACGTCGTTTGGTAGAAATCCACACGCGCGTACTGCCAAAAGCACCATTTGCATGCATATCGTGTGGTTTTGCAGAAAACTGCATCCGCGTCTACCAAAAGTTGCATATGCATGCTTAACACGCGTTTTGGAACAAATCCATGTGCGGGTTCTAAAAAGAGCAGCATTGGCATGCTTTTCACGTCGTTTGGTAGAAATCCACACAGCGTTCTGCCAAAAGCACTATTTGCATGCATATCGTGTGGTTTTGCAGTAAACTGCATCCGCGTCTACCAAAAGATGCATATGCATGGTTAAAACGCGTTTTGGCACAAGGCCACGTGCGGGTTCTGAACAGAGCAGCATTGGCATGCTTTTCACGTCGTTTGGTAGAAATCCACACGCCCGTTCTGCCAAAAGCACCATTTGCATGCATATCGTGGTGTTTCAGAAAACTGCATCCGCGTCTACCAAAACTTGCATATGCATGCTTAAAACGCGTTTTGGCACAAATCCATGTGCGGCTTCTAAAAAGAGCAGCATTGGCATGCTTTTCATGTCGTTTGGTAGAAATCCCCACGCGCGTTCTGCCAAAAGCACCATTTCCATGCATATCGTGTGGTTTTGCAAAAAACTGCATCCGCATCTACCAAAAGATGCATATGCATGCTTAAAACGCGTTTTGGCTCAAATCCATGTGCGGGTTCTAAAAAGAGCAGCATTGGCATGCTTTTCACGTCGTTTGGTAGAAATCCACACGCGCGTTCTGCCAAAAGCACCATTTGCATGCATATCGTGTGGTTTTGCAGAAAACTGCATCCGCGTCTACCAAAACTTGCATATGCATGCTTAAAACGCGTTTTGGCACAAATCCATGTGCGGCTTCTATAGAGAGCAGCATTGGCATGCTTTTCACGTCGTTTGGTAGAAATCCACACGCGCGTTCTGCCAAAAGCACCATTTGCATGCATATCGTGTGGTTTTGCAGAAAACTGCATCCGCGTCTACCAAAAGATGCATAAGCGTGGTTAAAACGCGTTTTGGCACAAATCCATGTGCGGGTTCTAAAAAGAGCAGCATTGGCATGCTTTTCACGTCCTTTGGTAGAAATCCACACGCGCGTTCTGCCAAAAGCACCATTTGGATGCATATCGTCTGGTTTTGCAGAAAACTGCGTCCGCGTCTACCAAAAAGTGCATGTGCTTGCTTAAAACGCGTTTTGGCACAAATCCATGTGCAGGTGCTAAAAAGAGCAGCATCGGCATGCTTTTCACGTCGTTTGGTGGAACTTCACACGCGCGTTCTGCCAAAAGCACCATTTGCATGCATATCGTGTGGTTTTGCAGAAAACTGCATCCGTGTCTACCAAAAGATGCATATGCATGCTTAAAACGCGTTTTGGCACAAATCCATGTGCGGGTTTTAAAAAGAGCAGCATTGGCATGCTTTTCACGTCGTTTGGTAGAAATCCGCACGCGCGTTCTGCCAAAAGCACCATTTGCATGCATATCGTGTGGTTTTGCAGAAAACTGCATCCGTGTCTACCAAAAGATGCATATTCTTGCTTAAAACGCCTTTTGGCACAAATCCATGTGCAGGTGCTAAAAAGAGCAGCATCGGCATGCTTTTCACGTCGTTTGGTAGAACTCCACACGCGCGTTCTGCCAAAAGCACCATTTGCATGCATATCGTGTGGTTTTGCAGAAAACTGCATCCGCGTCTACCAAAAGATGCATATGCATGCTTAAAACGCGTTTTGGCACAAATCCATGTGCAGGTGCTAAAAAGAGCAGCATTGGCATGCTTTTCACGTCGTTTGGTAGAAATCCACACGCGCGTTCTGCCAAAAGCACCATTTGCGTGCATATCGTGTGGTTTTGCAGAAAACTGCATCCGTGTCTAACAAAAGATGCATATGCATGCTTAAAACGCGTTTTGGCACAAATCCATGTGCGGGTGCTAAAAAGAGCAGCATTGGCATGCTTTTCACGTCGTTTGGTAGAAATCCACGCGTGTGTTCTGCCAAAACCACCATTTGCATGCATATCGTGTGCTTTTGCAGAAAACTGCATCCGCGTCTACCAAAAGTTGCATATGCATGCTTAAAACGCGTTTTGGCACAAATCCATGTGCGGGTGCTAAAAGGAGCAGCATTGGTATGCTTCTCACGTCGTTTGGTAGAAATCAACATGCGCGTTCTGCCAAAAGCACCATTTGCATGCATATCGTGTGGTTTTGCAGAAAACTGCATCCGCGTCTACCAAAAGCTTAAAACGCGTTTTGGCACAAATCCATGAGCGGGTTCTAAAAAGAGCAGCATTGGCATGCTTTTCACGTCGTTTGGTAGAAATCCACACGCGCGTTCTGCCAAAAGCACCATTTGCATGCATATCGTGTGGTTTTGCAGAAAACTGCATCCGCGTCTACCAAAAGATGCATATGCTTGCTTAAAACGCCTTTTGGCACAAATCCATGTGCAGGTGCTAAAAAGAGCAGCATCGGCATGCTTTTCACGTCGTTTGGTAGAACTCCACACGCGCGTTCTGCCAAAAGCACCATTTGCATGCATATCGTGTGGTTTTGCAGAAAACTGCATCCGCGTCTACCAAAAGATGCATATCCATGCTTAAAACGCGTTTTGGCACAAATCTATGTGCGGGTGCTAAAAAGAGCAGCATTGGCATGCTTTTCACGTCGTTTGGTAGAAATCCACACGCACGTTCTGCCAAAAGCACCATTTGCGTGCATATCGTGTGGTTTTGCAGAAAACTGCATCCGCGTCTACCAAAAGATGGATATGCATGCTTAAAACGCGTTTTGGCACAAATCCATGTGCGGGTGCTAAAAAGAGCAGCATTGGCATGCTTTTCACGTCGTTTGGTAGAAATCCACACGCGCGTTCTGCCAAAAGCACCATTTGGATGCATATCGTGTGGTTTTGCAGAAAACTGCGTCCGCGTCTACCAAAAAGTGCATGTGCTTGCTTAAAACGCGTTTTGGCACAAATCCATGTGCAGGTGCTAAAAAGAGCAGCATTGGCATGCTTTTCACGTCGTTTGGTAGAAATCCACACGCGCGTTCGGCCAAAAGCACCATTTCCATGCATATCGTGTGGTTTTGCAGAAAACTGCATCCGCGTCAACCAAAAGATGCATATGCATGCTTAAAACGCGTTTCGGCACAAATCCATGTGCGGGTGCTAAAATGAGCAGCATTGGCATGCTTTTCACGTCGTTTGGTAGAAATCCACACGCGCGTTCTGCCAAAAGCACCATTTGCATGCATATCGTGTGGTTTTGCAGAAAACTGCATCCGCGTCTACCAAAAGATGCATATGCGTGGTTAAAACGCGTTTTGCCACAAACCCATGTGCGGGTTCTAAAAAGAGCAGCGTTGGCATGCTTTTCACGTGGTTTGGTAGAAATCCACACGCGCGTTCTGCCAAAAGCACCATTTGCATGCATACCGTGGTTTTGCAGAAAACTGCATCCGCGTCTACCAAAAGTTGCATATGCATGCTTAAAACGCGTTTTGGCACAAATCCATGTGCGGGTTCTAAAAAGAGCAGCCTTGGCATGCTTTTCACGTCGTTGGGTAGAAATCCACACGGGCGTTCTGCCAAAAGCACCATTTGCATGCATATCGTGTGGTTTTGCAGAAAACTGCATCCGCGTCAACCAAAAGCTGCATATGCATGCTCAAAACGTGTTTCGGCAAAAATCCATGTGCGGGTGCTAAAAAGAGCAGCATTGGCATGCTTTTCGCGTCGTTTGGTAGAAATCCACACGCGCGTTCTGCCAAAAGCACCATTTGCATGCATACCGTGGTTTTGCAGAAAACTGCATCCGCGTCTACCAAAAGTTGCATATGCATGCTTAAAACGCGTTTTGGCACAAATTCATGTGCGGGTTCTAAAAAGAGCAGCATTGGTATGCTTCTCACGTCGTTTGGTAGAAATCCACACGCGCGTTCTGCCAAAAGCACCATTTGCATGCATATCGTGTGGTTTTGCAGAAAACTGCATCCGCGTCTACCAAAAGTTGCATATGCATGCTTAAAACGCGTTTTGGCACAAATCCATGTGCGGGTGCTAAAAAGAGCAGCATTGGTATGCTTCTCACGTCGTTTGGTAGAAATCCACATGCGCGTTCTGCCAAAAGCACCATTTGCATGCATATCGTGTGGTTTTGCAGAAAACTGCATCCGCGTCTACCAAAAGCTTAAAACGCGTTTTGGCACAAATCCATGAGCGGGTTCTAAAAAGAGCAGCATTGGCATGCTTTTCACGTCGTTTGGTAGAAATCCACACGCGCGTTCTGCCAAAAGCACCATTTGCATGCATATCGTGTGGTTTTGCAGAAAACTGCATCCGCGTCTACCAAAAGATGCATATGCTTGCTTAAAACGCCTTTTGGCACAAATCCAAGTGCGGGTTTTAAAAAGAGCAGCATTGGCATGCTTTTCACGTCGTTTGGTAGAAATCCGCACGCGCGTTCTGCCAAAAGCACCATTTGCATGCATATCGTGTGGTTTTGCAGAAAACTGCATCCGTGTGTACCTAAAGATGCGTATGCATGCTTAAAACGCGTTTTGGCACAAATCCATGTGCGGGTGCTAAAAACAGCAGCATTGGCATGCTTTTCACGTCGTTTGGTAGAAATCCACACGCGCGTACTGCCAAAAGCACCATTTGCATGCATATCGTGTGGTTTTGCAGAAAACTGCATCCGCGTCTACCAAAAGTTGCATATGCATGCTTAACACGCGTTTTGGAACAAATCCATGTGCGGGTTCTAAAAAGAGCAGCATTGGCATGCTTTTCACGTCGTTTGGTAGAAATCCACACAGCGTTCTGCCAAAAGCACTATTTGCATGCATATCGTGTGGTTTTGCAGTAAACTGCATCCGCGTCTACCAAAAGATGCATATGCATGGTTAAAACGCGTTTTGGCACAAGGCCACGTGCGGGTTCTGAACAGAGCAGCATTGGCATGCTTTTCACGTCGTTTGGTAGAAATCCACACGCCCGTTCTGCCAAAAGCACCATTTGCATGCATATCGTGGTGTTTCAGAAAACTGCATCCGCGTCTACCAAAACTTGCATATGCATGCTTAAAACGCGTTTTGGCACAAATCCATGTGCGGCTTCTAAAAAGAGCAGCATTGGCATGCTTTTCATGTCGTTTGGTAGAAATCCCCACGCGCGTTCTGCCAAAAGCACCATTTCCATGCATATCGTGTGGTTTTGCAAAAAACTGCATCCGCATCTACCAAAAGATGCATATGCATGCTTAAAACGCGTTTTGGCTCAAATCCATGTGCGGGTTCTAAAAAGAGCAGCATTGGCATGCTTTTCACGTCGTTTGGTAGAAATCCACACGCGCGTTCTGCCAAAAGCACCATTTGCATGCATATCGTGTGGTTTTGCAGAAAACTGCATCCGCGTCTACCAAAACTTGCATATGCATGCTTAAAACGCGTTTTGGCACAAATCCATGTGCGGCTTCTATAGAGAGCAGCATTGGCATGCTTTTCACGTCGTTTGGTAGAAATCCACACGCGCGTTCTGCCAAAAGCACCATTTGCATGCATATCGTGTGGTTTTGCAGAAAACTGCATCCGCGTCTACCAAAAGATGCATAAGCGTGGTTAAAACGCGTTTTGGCACAAATCCATGTGCGGGTTCTAAAAAGAGCAGCATTGGCATGCTTTTCACGTCCTTTGGTAGAAATCCACACGCGCGTTCTGCCAAAAGCACCATTTGGATGCATATCATCTGGTTTTGCAGAAAACTGCGTCCGCGTCTACCAAAAAGTGCATGTGCTTGCTTAAAACGCGTTTTGGCACAAATCCATGTGCAGGTGCTAAAAAGAGCAGCATCGGCATGCTTTTCACGTCGTTTGGTGGAACTTCACACGCGCGTTCTGCCAAAAGCACCATTTGCATGCATATCGTGTGGTTTTGCAGAAAACTGCATCCGTGTCTACCAAAAGATGCATATGCATGCTTAAAACGCGTTTTGGCACAAATCCATGTGCGGGTTTTAAAAAGAGCAGCATTGGCATGCTTTTCACGTCGTTTGGTAGAAATCCGCACGCGCGTTCTGCCAAAAGCACCATTTGCATGCATATCGTGTGGTTTTGCAGAAAACTGCATCCGTGTCTACCAAAAGATGCATATGCTTGCTTAAAACGCCTTTTGGCACAAATCCATGTGCAGGTGCTAAAAAGAGCAGCATCGGCATGCTTTTCACGTCGTTTGGTAGAACTCCACACGCGCGTTCTGCCAAAAGCACCATTTGCATGCATATCGTGTGGTTTTGCAGAAAACTGCATCCGCGTCTACCAAAAGATGCATATGCATGCTTAAAACGCGTTTTGGCACAAATCCATGTGCAGGTGCTAAAAAGATCAGCATTGGCATGCTTTTCACGTCGTTTGGTAGAAATCCACACGCGCGTTCTGCCAAAAGCACCATTTGCGTGCATATCGTGTGGTTTTGCAGAAAACTGCATCCGTGTCTAACAAAAGATGCATATGCATGCTTAAAACGCGTTTTGGCACAAATCCATGTGCGGGTGCTAAAAAGAGCAGCATTGGCATGCTTTTCACGTCGTTTGGTAGAAATCCACACGTGTGTTCTGCCAAAACCACCATTTGCATGCATATCGTGTGCTTTTGCAGAAAACTGCATCCGCGTCTACCAAAAGTTGCATATGCATGCTTAAAACGCGTTTTGGCACAAATCCATGTGCGGGTGCTAAAAGGAGCAGCATTGGTATGCTTCTCACGTCGTTTGGTAGAAATCCACATGCGCGTTCTGCCAAAAGCACCATTTGCATGCATATCGTGTGGTTTTGCAGAAAACTGCATCCGCGTCTACCAAAAGCTTAAAACGCGTTTTGGCACAAATCCATGAGCGGGTTCTAAAAAGAGCAGCATTGGCATGCTTTTCACGTCGTTTGGTAGAAATCCACACGCGCGTTCTGCCAAAAGCACCATTTGCATGCATATCGTGTGGTTTTGCAGAAAACTGCATCCGCGTCTACCAAAAGATGCATATGCTTGCCTAAAACGCCTTTTGGCACAAATCCATGTGCAGGTGCTAAAAAGAGCAGCATCGGCATGCTTTTCACGTCGTTTGGTAGAACTCCACACGCGCGTTCTGCCAAAAGCACCATTTGCATGCATATCGTGTGGTTTTGCAGAAAACTGCATCCGCGTCCAGCAAAAGATGCATATCCATGCTTAAAACGCGTTTTGGCACAAATCTATGTGCGGGTGCTAAAAAGAGCAGCATTGGCATGCTTTTCACGTCGTTTGGTAGAAATCCACACGCGCGTTCTGCCAAAAGCACCATTTGCGTGCATATCGTGTGGTTTTGCAGAAAACTGCATCCGCGTCTACCAAAAGATGCATATGCATGCTTAAAACGCGTTTTGGCACAAATCCATGTGCGGGTGCTAAAAAGAGCAGCATTGGCATGCTTTTCACGTCGTTTGGTAGAAATCCACACGTGCGTTCTGCCAAAAGCACCATTTGCATGCATATCGTGTGCTTTTGCAGAAAACTGCATCCGCGTCTACCAAAAGTTGCATATGCCTGCTTAAAACGCGTTTTGGCACAAATCCATGTGCTGGTTCTAAAAGGACCAGCATTGGCATGCTTTTCACGTCGTTTGGTAGAAATCCACACGAGCGTTCTGCCAAAAGCACCATTTGCATGCATATCGTGGGGTTTTGCAGAAAACTGCATCCGCATCTACCAAAAAGTGCATGTGCTTGCTTAAAACGCGTTTTGGCACAAATCCATGTGCGGGTGCTAAAAAAAGCAGCATTGGCATGCTTTTCACGTCGTTTGGTAGAAATCCACACGCGCGTTCTGCCAAAAGCACCATTTGGATGCATATCGTGTGGTTTTGCAGAAAACTGCGTCCGCGTCTACCAAAAAGTGCATGTGCTTGCTTAAAACGCGTTTTGGCACAAATCCATGTGCAGGTGCTAAAAAGAGCAGCATTGGCATGCTTTTCACGTCGTTTGGTAGAAATCCACACGCGCGTTCTGCCAAAAGCACCATTTGCATGCATACCGTGGTTTTGCAGAAAACTGCATCCGCGTCTACCAAAAGTTGCATATGCATGCTTAAAACGCGTTTTGGCACAAATCCATGTGCGGGTTCTAAAAAGAGCAGCATTGGTATGCTTCTCACGTCGTTTGGTAGAAATCCACACGCGCGTTCTGCCAAAAGCACCATTTGCATGCATATCGTGTGGTTTTGCAGAAAACTGCATCCGCGTCTACCAAAAGTTGCATATGCATGCTTAAAACGCGTTTTGGCACAAATCCATGTGCGGGTGCTAAAAGGAGCAGCATTGGTATGCTTCTCACGTCGTTTGGTAGAAATCCACATGCGCGTTCTGCCAAAAGCACCATTTGCATGCATATCGTGTGGTTTTGCAGAAAACTGCATCCGCGTCTACCAAAAGCTTAAAACGCGTTTTGGCACAAATCCATGAGCGGGTTCTAAAAAGAGCAGCATTGGCATGCTTTTCACGTCGTTTGGTAGAAATCCACACGCGCGTTCTGCCAAAAGCACCATTTGCATGCATATCGTGTGGTTTTGCAGAAAACTGCATCCGCGTCTACCAAAAGATGCGTATGCTTGCTTAAAACGCCTTTTGGCACAAATCCATGTGCAGGTGCTAAAAAGAGCAGCATCGGCATGCTTTTCTCGTCGTTTGGTAGAAATCCACACGCGCGTTCTGCCAAAAGCACCATTTGCGTGCATATCGTGTGGTTTTGCAGAAAACTGCATCCGCGTCTACCAAAAGATGCATATGCATGCTTAAAACGCGTTTTGGCACAAATCCATGTGCGGGTGCTAAAAAGAGCAGCATTGGCATGCTTTTCACGTCGTTTGGTAGAAATCCACACGTGCGTTCTGCCAAAAGCACCATTTGCATGCATATCGTGTGCTTTTGCAGAAAACTGCATCCGCGTCTACCAAAAGTTGCATATGCCTGCTTAAAACGCGTTTTGGCACAAATCCATGTGCTGGTTCTAAGAAGACCAGCATTGGCATGCTTTTCACGTCGTTTGGTAGAAATCCACACGAGCGTTCTGCCAAAAGCACCATTTGCATGCATATCGTGGGGTTTTGCAGAAAACTGCATCCGCATCTACCAAAAAGTGCATGTGCTTGCTTAAAACGCGTTTTGGCACAAATCCATGTGCGGGTGCTAAAAAAAGCAGCATTGGCATGCTTTTCACGTCGTTTGGTAGAAATCCACACGCGCGTTCTGCCAAAAGCACCATTTGGATGCATATCGTGTGGTTTTGCAGAAAACTGCGTCCGCGTCTACCAAAAAGTGCATGTGCTTGCTTAAAACGCGTTTTGGCACAAATCCATGTGCAGGTGCTAAAAAGAGCAGCATTGGCATGCTTTTCACGTCGTTTGGTAGAAATCCACACGCGCGTTCGGCCAAAAGCACCATTTCCATGCATATCGTGTGGTTTTGCAGAAAACTGCATCCGCGTCAACCAAAAGATGCATATGCATGCTTAAAACGCGTTTCGGCACAAATCCATGTGCGGGTGCTAAAATGAGCAGCATTGGCATGCTTTTCACGTCGTTTGGTAGAAATCCACACGCGCGTTCTGCCAAAAGCACCATTTGCATGCATATCGTGTGGTTTTGCAGAAAACTGCATCCGCGTCTACCAAAAGATGCATATGCGTGGTTAAAACGCGTTTTGCCACAAACCCATGTGCGGGTTCTAAAAAGAGCAGCGTTGGCATGCTTTTCACGTGGTTTGGTAGAAATCCACACGCGCGTTCTGCCAAAAGCACCATTTGCATGCATACCGTGGTTTTGCAGAAAACTGCATCCGCGTCTACCAAAAGTTGCATATGCATGCTTAAAACGCGTTTTGGCACAAATCCATGGGCGGGTTCTAAAAAGAGCAGCCTTGGCATGCTTTTCACGTCGTTGGGTAGAAATCCACACGGGCGTTCTGCCAAAAGCACCATTTGCATGCATATCGTGTGGTTTTGCAGA
Source organism: Dermacentor albipictus (assembly GCF_038994185.2). NCBI lineage: Eukaryota > Metazoa > Arthropoda > Arachnida > Ixodida > Ixodidae > Dermacentor > Dermacentor albipictus. The sequence continues at coordinate 58,657 of NW_027225717.1, read as the reverse complement.
AAACTGCATCCGCGTCAACCAAAAGCTGCATATGCATGCTCAAAACGCGTTTCGGCAAAAATCCATGTGCGGGTGCTAAAAAGAGCAGCATTGGCATGCTTTTCGCGTCGTTTGGTAGAAATCCACACGCGCGTTCTGCCAAAAGCACCATTTGCATGCATACCGTGGTTTTGCAGAAAACTGCATCCGCGTCTACCAAAAGTTGCATATGCATGCTTAAAACGCGTTTTGGCACAAATTCATGTGCGGGTTCTAAAAAGAGCAGCATTGGTATGCTTCTCACGTCGTTTGGTAGAAATCCACACGCGCGTTCTGCCAAAAGCACCATTTGCATGCATATCGTGTGGTTTTGCAGAAAACTGCATCCGCGTCTACCAAAAGTTGCATATGCATGCTTAAAACGCGTTTTGGCACAAATCCATGTGCGGGTGCTAAAAAGAGCAGCATTGGTATGCTTCTCACGTCGTTTGGTAGAAATCCACATGCGCGTTCTGCCAAAAGCACCATTTGCATGCATATCGTGTGGTTTTGCAGAAAACTGCATCCGCGTCTACCAAAAGCTTAAAACGCGTTTTGGCACAAATCCATGAGCGGGTTCTAAAAAGAGCAGCATTGGCATGCTTTTCACGTCGTTTGGTAGAAATCCACACGCGCGTTCTGCCAAAAGCACCATTTGCATGCATATCGTGTGGTTTTGCAGAAAACTGCATCCGCGTCTACCAAAAGATGCATATGCTTGCTTAAAACGCCTTTTGGCACAAATCCAAGTGCGGGTTTTAAAAAGAGCAGCATTGGCATGCTTTTCACGTCGTTTGGTAGAAATCCGCACGCGCGTTCTGCCAAAAGCACCATTTGCATGCATATCGTGTGGTTTTGCAGAAAACTGCATCCGTGTGTACCTAAAGATGCGTATGCATGCTTAAAACGCGTTTTGGCACAAATCCATGTGCGGGTGCTAAAAACAGCAGCATTGGCATGCTTTTCACGTCGTTTGGTAGAAATCCACACGCGCGTACTGCCAAAAGCACCATTTGCATGCATATCGTGTGGTTTTGCAGAAAACTGCATCCGCGTCTACCAAAAGTTGCATATGCATGCTTAACACGCGTTTTGGAACAAATCCATGTGCGGGTTCTAAAAAGAGCAGCATTGGCATGCTTTTCACGTCGTTTGGTAGAAATCCACACAGCGTTCTGCCAAAAGCACTATTTGCATGCATATCGTGTGGTTTTGCAGTAAACTACATCCGCGTCTACGAAAAGATGCATATGCATGGTTAAAACGCGTTTTGGCACAAGGCCACGTGCGGGTTCTGAACAGAGCAGCATTGGCATGCTTTTCACGTCGTTTGGTAGAAATCTACACGCCCGTTCTGCCAAAAGCACCATTTGCATGCATATCGTGGTGTTTCAGAAAACTGCATCCGCGTCTACCAAAACTTGCATATGCATGCTTAAAACGCGTTTTGGCACAAATCCATGTGCGGCTTCTAAAAAGAGCAGCATTGGCATGCTTTTCATGTCGTTTGGTAGAAATCCCCACGCGCGTTCTGCCAAAAGCACCATTTCCATGCATATCGTGTGGTTTTGCAAAAAACTGCATCCGCATCTACCAAAAGATGCATATGCATGCTTAAAACGCGTTTTGGCTCAAATCCATGTGTGGGTTCTAAAAAGAGCAACATTGGCATGCTTTTCACGTCGTTTCGTAGAAATCTACACGCGCGTTCTGCCAAAAGCACCATTTGCATGCATATCGTGTGGTTTTGCAGAAAACTGCATCCGCGTCTACCAAAACTTGCATATGCATGCTTAAAACGCGTTTTGGCACAAATCCATGTGCGGCTTCTATAGAGAGCAGCATTGGCATGCTTTTCACGTCCTTTGGTAGAAATCCACACGCGCGTTCTGCCAAAAGCACCATTTGGATGCATATCGTCTGGTTTTGCAGAAAACTGCGTCCGCGTCTACCAAAAAGTGCATGTGCTTGCTTAAAACGCGTTTTGGCACAAATCCATGTGCAGGTGCTAAAAAGAGCAGCATCGGCATGCTTTTCACGTCGTTTGGTGGAACTTCACACGCGCGTTCTGCCAAAAGCACCATTTGCATGCATATCGTGTGGTTTTGCAGAAAACTGCATCCGTGTCTACCAAAAGATGCATATGCATGCTTAAAACGCGTTTTGGCACAAATCCATGTGCGGGTTTTAAAAAGAGCAGCATTGGCATGCTTTTCACGTCGTTTGGTAGAAATCCGCACGCGCGTTCTGCCAAAAGCACCATTTGCATGCATATCGTGTGGTTTTGCAGAAAACTGCATCCGTGTCTACCAAAAGATGCATATGCTTGCTTAAAACGCCTTTTGGCACAAATCCATGTGCAGGTGCTAAAAAGAGCAGCATCGGCATGCTTTTCACGTCGTTTGGTAGAACTCCACACGTGCGTTCTGCCAAAAGCACCATTTGCATGCATATCGTGTGGTTTTGCAGAAAACTGCATCCGCGTCTACCAAAAGATGCATATGCATGCTTAAAACGCGTTTTGGCACAAATCCATGTGCAGGTGCTAAAAAGAGCAGCATTGGCATGCTTTTCACGTCGTTTGGTAGAAATCCACACGCGCGTTCTGCCAAAAGCACCATTTGCGTGCATATCGTGTGGTTTTGCAGAAAACTGCATCCGTGTCTAACAAAAGATGCATATGCATGCTTAAAACGCGTTTTGGCACAAATCCATGTGCGGGTGCTAAAAAGAGCAGCATTGGCATGCTTTTCACGTCGTTTGGTAGAAATCCACACGTGTGTTCTGCCAAAACCACCATTTGCATGCATATCGTGTGCTTTTGCAGAAAACTGCATCCGCGTCTACCAAAAGTTGCATATGCCTGCTTAAAACGCGTTTTGGCACATATCCATGTGCTGGTTCTAAAAAGAGCAGCATTGGCATGCTGTTCACGTCGTTTGGTAGAAATCCACACGCGCGTTCTGCCAAAAGCACCATTTGCATGCATATCGTGTGGTTTTGCAGAAAACTGCATCCGCGTCTACCAAAAGCTTAAAACGCGTTTTGGCACAAATCCATGAGCGGGTTCTAAAAAGAGCAGCATTGGCATGCTTTTCACGTCGTTTGGTAGAAATCCACACGCGCGTTCTGCCAAAAGCCCCATTTGCATGCATATCGTGTGGTTTTGCAGAAAACTGCATCCGCGTCTACCAAAACTTGCATATGCATGCTTAAAACGCGTTTTGGCACAAATCCATGTGCGGCTTCTAAAAGAGCAGCATTGGCATGCTTTTCAAGTCGTTTGGTAGAAATCCACACGCGCGTTCTGCCAAAAGCACCATTTGCATGCATATCGTGTGGTTTTGCAGAAAACTGCATCCGCGTCTACCAAAAGCTTAAAACGCGTTTTGGCACAAATCCATGTGCGGGTGCTAAAAAGAGCAGCATTGGTATGCTTCTCACGTCGTTTGGTAGAAATCCACACGGGCGTTCTGCCAAAAGCACCATTTTGCATGCATATCGTGTGGTTTTGCAGAAAACTGCATCCGCATCTACCAAAAGATGCATATGCATGCTTAAAACGCGTTTTGGCTCAAATCCATGTGCGGGTTCTAAAAAGAGCAGCATTGGCATGCTTTTCACGTCGTTTGGTAGAAATCCACACGCGCGTTCTGCCAAAAGCACCATTTGCATGCATATCGTGTGGTTTTGCAGAAAACTGCATCTGCGTCTACCAAAAGTTGCATATGCATGCTTAAAACGCGTTTTGGCACAAATCCATGTGCGGCTTCTAAAAAGAGCAGCATTGGTATGCTTCTCACGTCGTTTGGTAGAAATCCACATGCGCGTTCTGCCAAAGCACCATTTGCATGCATATCGTGTGGTTTTGCAGAAAACTGCATCCGCGTCTACCAAAAGCTTAAAACGCGTTATGGCACAAATCCATGTGCGGGTGCTAAAAAGAGCAGCATTGGCATGCTTTTCACGTCGTTTGGTAGAAATCCACACGTGTGTTCTGCCAAAAGCACCATTTGCATGCATATCGTGTGCTTTTGCAGAAAACTGCCTCCGCGTCGACCAAAAGTTGCATATGCCTGCTTAAAACGCGTTTTGGCACATATCCATGTGCTGGTTCTAAAAAGAGCAGCATTGGCATGCTTTTCACGTCGTTTGGTAGAAATCCACACGCGCGTTCTGCCAAAAGCACCATTTGCATGCATATCGTGTGGTTTTGCAGAAAACTGCATCCGCGTCTACCAAAAGCTTAAAACGCGTTTTGGCACAAATCCATGTGCGGGTTCTAAAAAGAGCAGCATTGGCATGCTTTTCACGTCGTTTGGTGGAAATCCACACGCGCGTTCTGCCAAAAGCCCATTTGCATGCATATCGTGTGGTTTTGCAGAAAACTGCATCCGCGTCTACCAAAACTTGCATATGCATGCTTAAAACGCGTTTTGGCACAAATCCATGTGCGGGTTCTAAAAAGAGCAGATTGGCCTGCTTTTCACGTCGTTTGGTAGAAATCCACACGCGTGTTCTGCCAAGAGCACCATTTGCATGCATATCTTGTGGTTTTGCAGAAAACTGCGTCCGCATCTATCAAAAGATGCATATGCATGCTTAAAACGCGTTTTGGCTCAAATCCATGTGCGGGTACTAAAAAGAGCAGCATTGGCATGCTTTTCACGTCGTTTGGTAGAAATCCACACGCGCGTTCTGCCAAAAGCACCATTTGCATGCATATCGTGTGGTTTTGCAGAAAACTGCATCCGCGTCTACCAAAACTTGCATATGCATGCTTAAAACGCGTTTTGGCACAAATCCACGTGCGGCTTCTATAAAGAGCAGCATTGGCATGCTTTTCACGTCGTTTGGTAGAAATCCACACTCGCGTTCTGCCAAAAGCACCATTTGCATGCATATCTTGTGGTTTTGCAGAAAACTGCATCCGCGTCTACTAAAAAAGTGCATGTGCTTGCTTAAAACGCGTTTTGGCACAAATCCATGTGCAGGTGCAAAAAGAGCAGCATCGGCATGCTTTTCACGTCGTTTGGTAGAACTTCACACGCGCGTTCTGCCAAAAGCACCATTTGCATGCATATCGTGTGGTTTTGCAGAAAACTGCATCCGTGTCTACCAAAAGATGCATATGCATGCTTAACACGCGTTTTGGCAGAAATCCATGTGCAGGTGCTAAAAAGAGCAGCATCGGCATGCTTTTCACGTCGTTTGGTAGAACTTCACACGCGCGTTCTGCCAAAAGCACCATTTGCATGCATATCGTGTGGTTTGCAGAAAACTGCATCCGTGTCTACCAAAAGATGCATATGCATGCTTAACACGCGTTTTGGCACAAATCCATGTGCGGGTTCTAAAAAGAGCAGCATTGGCATGCTTTTCACGTCGTTTGGTAGAAATCCGCACAGCGTTCTGCCAAAAGCACTATTTGCATGCATATCGTATGGTTTTGCAGACAACTGCATCCGCGTCTACCAAAAGATGCATATGCATGGTTAAAACGCGTTTTGGCACAAATCCACGTGCGGGTTCTAAACAGAGCAGCATTGGCATGCTTTTCACGTCGTTTGGTAGAAATCCACACGCCCGTTCTGCGAAAAGCACCATTTGCATGCATATCGTGTGGTTTTGCAGAAAACTGCATCCGCGTCTACCAAAACTTGCATATGCATGCTTAAAACGCGTTTTGGCACAAATCCATGTGCGGCTTCTAAAAAGAGCAGCATTGGCATGCTTTTCATGTCGTTTGGTAGAAATCCACATGCGCGTTCTGCCAAAAGCACCATTTGCATGCATATCGTGTGGTTTTGCAAAAAACTGCATCCGCATCTACCAAAAGATGCATATGCATGCTTAAAACGCGTTTTGGCTCAAATCCATGTGCGGGTTCTAAAAAGAGCAGCATTGGCATGCTTTTCACGTCGTTTGGTAGAAATCCACACGCGCGTTCTGCCAAAAGCACCATTTGCATGCATATCGTGTGGTTTTGCAGAAAACTGCATCCGCGTCTACCAAAACTTGCATATGCATGCTTAAAACGCGTTTTGGCACAAATCCATGTGCGGCTTCTATAGAGAGCAACATTGGCATGCTTTTCACGTCGTTTGTTAGAAATCCACACGCGCGTTCTGCCAAAAGCACCATTTGCATGCATATCGTGTGGTTTTGCAGAAAACTGCATCCGCGTCTACCAAAAGATGCATAAGCGTGGTTAAAACGCGTTTTGGCACAAATCCATGTGCGGGTTCTAAAAAGAGCAGCATTGGCATGCTATTCACGTCGTTTGGTAGAAATCCACACGCGCGTTCTGCCAAAAGCACCATTTGGATGCATATCGTGTGGTTTTGCAGAAAACTGTGTCCGCGTCTACCAAAAAGTGCATGTGCTCGCTTAAAACGCGTTTTGGCACAAATCCATGTGCAGGTGCTAAAAAGAGCAGCATCGGCATGCTTTTCACGTCGTTTGGTAGAACTTCACACGCGCGTTCTGCCAAAAGCACCATTTGCATGCATATCGTGTGGTTTGCAGAAAACTGCATCCGTGTCTACCAAAGATGCATATGCATGCTTAAAACGCGTTTTGGCACAAATCCATGTGCGGGTGCTAAAAAAGAGCAGCATTGGCATGCTTTTCACGACGTTTGGTAGAAATCCACACGCGCGTTCTGCCAAAAGCACCATTTGCATGCATATCGTGTTGTTTTGCAGAAAACTGCATCCGCGTCTACTAAAAAAGTGCATGTGCTTGCTTAAAACGCGTTTTGGCACAAATCCATGTGCAGGTGCAAAAAGAGCAGCATCGGCATGCTTTTCACGTCGTTTGTAGAAATCCACACGCGCGTTCTGCCAAAAGCACCATTTGCGTGCATATCGTGTGGTTTTGCAGAAAACTGCGTCCGCGTCTACCAAAAAGTGCATGTGCTTGCTTAAAACGCGTTTTGGCACAAATCCATGTGCAGGTGCTAAAAAGAGCAGCATCGGCATGCTTTTCACGTCGTTTGGTAGAACTTCACACGCGCGTTCTGCCAAAAGCACCATTTGCATGCATATCGTGTGGTTTTGCAGAAAACTGCATCCGTGTCTACCAAAAGATGCATATGCATGCTTAAAACGCGTTTTGGCACAAATCCATGTGCGGGTGCTAAAAACAGCAGCATTGGCATGCTTTTCACGTCGTTTGGTAGAAATCCACACGCGCGTACTGCCAAAAGCACCATTTGCATGCATATCGTGTGGTTTTGCAGAAAACTGCATCCGCGTCTACCAAAAGTTGCATATGCATGCTTAACACGCGTTTTGGCACAAATCCATGTGCGGGTTCTAAAAAGAGCAGCATTGGCATGCTTTTCACGTCGTTTGGTAGAAATACACACAGCGTTCTGCCAAAAGCACTATTTGCATGCATATCGTGTGGTTTTGCAGACAACTGCATCCGCGTCTACCAAAAGTTGCATATGCATGCTTCAAACGCGTTTTGGCACAAATCCATGTGCGGGTTCTAAAAAGAGCAGCATTGGCATGCTTTTCACGTCGTTTGGTAGAAATCAACACGCGCGTTCTGCAAAAAGCACCATTTGCATGCATATCGTGTGGTTTTGCAGAAATCTGCATCCGCGTCTAGCAAAAGATGCATATGCACGCTTAAAACGCGTTTTGGCACAAATCCATGTCCGGGTGCTAAAAAGAGCAGCATTGGCATGCTTTTCACGTCGTTTGGTAGAAATCCACACGCGCGTTCTGCCAAAAGCACCATTTGCATGCATATCGTGTGGTTTTGCAGAAAACTGCATCCGCGTCTACCAAAAGATGCATATGCATGCTTAAAACGCGTTCTGGTACAAATCCATGTGCGGGTGCTAAAAAGAGCAGCATTGGCATGCTTTTCACGTCGTTTGGTAGAAATCCACACGCGCGTTCGGCCAAAAGCACCATTTCCATGCACATCGTGTGGTTTTGCAGAAAACTGCATCCGCGTCTACCAAAAGTTGCATATGCATGCTTAAAACGCGTTTTGGCACAAATCCATGTGCGGGTTCTAAAAAGAGCAGCCTTGGCATGCTTTTCACGTCGTTGGGTAGAAATCCACACGGGCGTTCTGCCAAAAGCACCATTTGCATGCATATCGTGTGGTTTTGCAGAAAACTGCATCCGCGTCAACCAAAAGATGCATATGCATGCTCAAAACGCGTTTCGGCAAAAATCCATGTGCGGGTGCTAAAAAGAGCAGCAGTGGCATGCTTTTCGCGTCGTTTGGTAGAAATCCACACGCGCGTTCTGCCAAAAGCACCATTTGCATGCATACCGTGGTTTTGCAGAAAACTGCATCCGCGTCTACCAAAAGTTGCATATGCATGCTTAAAACGCGTTTTGGCACAAATCCATGTGCGGGTTCTAAAAAGAGCAGCATTGGTATGCTTCTCACGTCGTTTGGTAGAAATCCACACGCGCGTTCTGCCAAAAGCACCATTTGCATGCATATCGTGTGGTTTTGCAGAAAACTGCATCCGCGTCTACCAAAAGTTGCATATGCATGCTTAAAACGCGTTTTGGCACAAATCCATGTGCTGGTTCTAAAAAGACCAGCATTGGCATGCTTTTCACGTCGTTTGGTAGAAATCCACACGAGCGTTCTGCCAAAAGCACCATTTGCATGCATATCGTGGGGTTTTTGCAGAAAACTGCATCCGCATCTACCCAAAAGTGCATGTGCTTGCCTAAAACGCGTTTTGGCACAAATCCCTGTGCGGGTGCTAAAAAAAGCAGCATTGGCATGCTTTTCACGTCGTTTGGTAGAAATCCACACGCGCGTTCTGCCAAAAGCACCATTTGCATGCATATCGTGTGGTTTTGCAGAAAACTGCATCCGTGTGTACCTAAAGATGCATATGCATGCTTAAAACGCGTTTTGGCACAAATCCATGTGCGGGTGCTAAAAACAGCAGCATTGGCATGCTTTTCACGTCGTTTGGTAGAAATCCACACGCGCGTACTGCCAAAAGCACCATTTGCATGCATATCGTGTGGTTTTGCAGAAAACTGCATCCGCGTCTACCAAAAGTTGCATATGCATGCTTAACACGCGTTTGGCACAAATCCATGTGCGGGTTCTAAAAAGAGCAGCATTGGCATGCTTTTCACGTCGTTTGGTAGAAATCCACACAGCGTTCTGCCAAAAGCACTATTTGCATGCATATCGTGTGGTTTTGCAGTAAACTGCATCCGCGTCTACCAAAAGATGCATATGCATGGTTAAAACGCGCTTTGGCACAAGGCCACGTGCGGGTTCTAAACAGAGCAGCATTGGCATGCTTTTCACGTCGTTTGGTAGAAATCCACACGCCCGTTCTACCAAAGCACCATTTGCATGCATATCGTGTTGTTTTGCAGAAAACTGCATCCGCGTCTACCAAAACTTGCATATGCATGCTTAAAACGCGTTTTGGCACAAATCCATGTGCGGCTTCTAAAAAGAGCAGCATTGGCATGCTTTTCACGCCGTTTGGTAGAAATCCACACGCGCGTTCTGCCAAAAGCACCATTTGCATGCATATCGTGTGGTTTTGCAAAAAACTGCATCCGCATCTACCAAAAGATGCATATGCATGCTTAAACGCGTTTTGGCTCAAATCCATGTGCGGGTTCTAAAAAGAGCAGCATTGGCATGCTTTTCACGTCGTTTGGTAGAAATCCAAACGCGCGTTCTTCCAAAAGCACCATTTGCATGCATATCGTGTGGTTTTGCAGAAAACTGCATCCGCGTCTACCAAAACTTGAATATGCATGCTTAAAACGCGTTTTGGCACAAATCCATGTGCGGCTTCTATAGAGAGCAGCATTGGCATGCTTTTCACGTCGTTTGGTAGAAATCCACATGCGCGTTCTGCCAAAAGCACCATTTGCATGCATATCGTGTGGTTTTGCAGAAAACTGCATCCGCGTCTACCAAAAGATGCATAAGCGTGGTTAAAACGCGTTTTGGCACAAATCCATGTGCGGGTTCTAAAAAGAGCAGCATTGGCATGCTTTTCACGCCGTTTGGTAGAAATCCACACGCGCGTTCGGCCAAAAGCACCATTTCCATGCACATCGTGTGGTTTTGCAGAAAACTGCATCCGCGTCTACCAAAAGTTGCATATGCATGCTTAAAACGCGTTTTGGCACAAATCCATGTGCGGGTTCTAAAAAGAGCAGCCTTGGCATGCTTTTCACGTCGTTGGGTAGAAATCCACACGGGCGTTCTGCCAAAAGCACCATTTGCATGCATATCGTGTGGTTTTGCAGAAAACTGCATCCGCGTCAACCAAAAGATGCATATGCATGCTCAAAACGCGTTTCGGCAAAAATCCATGTGCGGGTGCTAAAAAGAGCAGCAGTGGCATGCTTTTCGCGTCGTTTGGTAGAAATCCACACGCGCGTTCTGCCAAAAGCACCATTTGCATGCATACCGTGGTTTTGCAGAAAACTGCATCCGCGTCTACCAAAAGTTGCATATGCATGCTTAAAACGCGTTTTGGCACAAATCCATGTGCGGGTTCTAAAAAGAGCAGCATTGGTATGCTTCTCACGTCGTTTGGTAGAAATCCACACGCGCGTTCTGCCAAAAGCACCATTTGCATGCATATCGTCTGGTTTTGCAGAAAACTGCATCCGCGTCTACCAAAAGTTGCATATGCATGCTTAACACGCGTTTTGGCACAAATCCATGTGCGGGTTCTAAAAGAGCAGCATTGGCATGCTTTTCACGTCGTTTGGTATAAATCCACACAGCGTTCTGCCAAAAGCACTATTTGCATGCATATCGTGTGGTTTTGCAGTAAACTGCATCCGCGTCTACCAAAAGATGCATATGCATGGTTAAAACGCGCTTTGGCACAAGGCCACGTGCGGGTTCTAAACAGAGCAGCATTGGCATGCTTTTCACGTCGTTTGGTAGAAATCCACACGCCCGTTCTACCAAAAGCACCATTTGCATGCATATCGTGTTGTTTTGCAGAAAACTGCATCCGCGTCTACCAAAACTTGCATATGCATGCTTAAAACGCGTTTTGGCACAAATCCATGTGCGGCTTCTAAAAAGAGCAGCATTGGCATGCTTTTCACGTCGTTTGGTAGAAATCCACACGCGCGTTCTGCCAAAAGCACCATTTGCATGCATATCGTGTGGTTTTGCAAAAAACTGCATCCGCATCTACCAAAAGATGCATATGCATGCTTAAACGCGTTTTGGCTCAAATCCATGTGCGGGTTCTAAAAAGAGCAGCATTGGCATGCTTTTCACGTCGTTTGGTAGAAATCCACACGCGCGTTCTTCCAAAAGCACCATTTGCATGCATATCGTGTGGTTTTGCAGAAAACTGCATCCGCGTCTACCAAAACTTGAATATGCATGCTTAAAACGCGTTTTGGCACAAATCCATGTGCGGCTTCTATAGAGAGCAGCATTGGCATGCTTTTCACGTCGTTTGGTAGAAATCCACATGCGCGTTCTGCCAAAAGCACCATTTGCATGCATATCGTGTGGTTTTTGCAGAAAACTGCATCCGCGTCTACCAAAAGATGCATAAGCGTGGTTAAAACGCATTTTGGCACAAATCCATGTGCGGGTTCTAAAAAGAGCAGCATTGGCATGCTTTTCACGTCGTTTGTAGAAATCCACACGCGCGTTCTGCCAAAAGCACCATTTGGATGCATATCGTGTGGTTTTGCAGAAAACTGCGTGCGCGTCTACCAAAAAGTGCATGTGCTTGCTTAAAACGCGTTTTGGCACAAATCCTGTGCTGGTTCTAAAAAGACCAGCATTGGCATGCTTTTCACGTCGTTTGGTAGAAATCCACACGAGCGTTCTGCCAAAAGCACCATTTGCATGCATATCGTGGGGTTTTGCAGAAAACTGCATCCGCATCTACCCTAAAGTGCATGTGCTTGCCTAAAACGCGTTTTGGCACAAATCCCTGTGCGGGTGCTAAAAAAAGCAGCATTGGCATGCTTTTCACGTCGTTTGGTAGAAATCCACACGCGCGTTCTGCCAAAAGCACCATTTGCATGCATATCGTGTGGTTTTGCAGAAAACTGCATCCGTGTGTACCTAAAGATGCATATGCATGCTTAAAACGCGTTTTGGCACAAATCCATGTGCGGGTGCTAAAAACAGCAGCATTGGCATGCTTTTCACGTCGTTTGGTAGAAATCCACACGCGCGTACTGCCAAAAGCACCATTTGCATGCATATCGTGTGGTTTTGCAGAAAACTGCATCCGCGTCTACCAAAAGTTGCATATGCATGCTTAACACGCGTTTTGGCACAAATCCATGTGCGGGTTCTAAAAAGAGCAGCATTGGCATGCTTTTCACGTCGTTTGGTAGAAATCCACACAGCGTTCTGCCAAAAGCACTATTTGCATGCATATCGTGTGGTTTTGCAGTAAACTGCATCCGCGTCTACCAAAAGATGCATATGCATGGTTAAAACGCGCTTTGGCACAAGGCCACGTGCGGGTTCTAAACAGAGCAGCATTGGCATGCTTTTCACGTCGTTTGGTAGAAATCCACACGCCCGTTCTACCAAAAGCACCATTTGCATGCATATCGTGTTGTTTTGCAGAAAACTGCATCCGCGTCTACCAAAACTTGCATATGCATGCTTAAAACGCGTTTTGGCACAAATCCATGTGCGGCTTCTAAAAAGAGCAGCATTGGCATGCTTTTCACGTCGTTTGGTAGAAATCCACACGCGCGTTCTGCCAAAAGCACCATTTGCATGCATATCGTGTGGTTTTGCAAAAAACTGCATCCGCATCTACCAAAAGATGCATATGCATGCTTAAACGCGTTTTGGCTCAAATCCATGTGCGGGTTCTAAAAAGAGCAGCATTGGCATGCTTTTCACGTCGTTTGGTAGAAATCCACACGCGCGTTCTTCCAAAAGCACCATTTGCATGCATATCGTGTGGTTTTGCAGAAAACTGCATCCGCGTCTACCAAAACTTGCATATGCATGCTTAAAACGCGTTTTGGCACAAATCCATGTGCGGCTTCTAAAAAGAGCAGCATTGGCATGCTTTTCACGTCGTTTGGTAGAAATCCACACGCGCGTTCTGCCAAAAGCACCATTTGCATGCATATCGTGTGGTTTTGCAAAAAACTGCATCCGCATCTACCAAAAGATGCATATGCATGCTTAAACGCGTTTTGGCTCAAATCCATGTGCGGGTTCTAAAAAGAGCAGCATTGGCATGCTTTTCACGTCACGTCGTTTGGTAGAAATCCACACGCGCGTTCTTCCAAAAGCACCATTTGCATGCATATCGTGTGGTTTTGCAGAAAACTGCATCCGCGTCTACCAAAACTTGAATATGCATGCTTAAAACGCGTTTTGGCACAAATCCATGTGCGGCTTCTATAGAGAGCAGCATTGGCATGCTTTTCACGTCGTTTGGTAGAAATCCACATGCGCGTTCTGCCAAAAGCACCATTTGCATGCATATCGTGTGGTTTTGCAGAAAACTGCATCCGCGTCTACCAAAAGATGCATAAGCGTGGTTAAAACGCGTTTTGGCACAAATCCATGTGCGGGTTCTAAAAAGAGCAGCATTGGCATGCTTTTCACGCCGTTTGGTAGAAATCCACACGCGCGTTCGGCCAAAAGCACCATTTCCATGCACATCGTGTGGTTTTGCAGAAAACTGCATCCGCGTCTACCAAAAGTTGCATATGCATGCTTAAAACGCGTTTTGGCACAAATCCATGTGCGGGTTCTAAAAAGAGCAGCCTTGGCATGCTTTTCACGTCGTTGGGTAGAAATCCACACGGGCGTTCTGCCAAAAGCACCATTTGCATGCATATCGTGTGGTTTTGCAGAAAACTGCATCCGCGTCTACCAAAACTTGAATATGCATGCTTAAAACGCGTTTTGGCACAAATCCATGTGCGGCTTCTATAGAGAGCAGCATTGGCATGCTTTTCACGTCGTTTGGTAGAAATCCACATGCGCGTTCTGCCAAAAGCACCATTTGCATGCATATCGTGTGGTTTTGCAGAAAACTGCATCCGCGTCTACCAAAAGATGCATAAGCGTGGTTAAAACGCGTTTTGGCACAAATCCATGTGCGGGTTCTAAAAAGAGCAGCATTGGCATGCTTTTCACGCCGTTTGGTAGAAATCCACACGCGCGTTCGGCCAAAAGCACCATTTCCATGCACATCGTGTGGTTTTGCAGAAAACTGCATCCGCGTCTACCAAAAGTTGCATATGCATGCTTAAAACGCGTTTTGGCACAAATCCATGTGCGGGTTCTAAAAAGAGCAGCCTTGGCATGCTTTTCACGTCGTTGGGTAGAAATCCACACGGGCGTTCTGCCAAAAGCACCATTTGCATGCATATCGTGTGGTTTTGCAGAAAACTGCATCCGCGTCAACCAAAAGATGCATATGCATGCTCAAAACGCGTTTCGGCAAAAATCCATGTGCGGGTGCTAAAAAGAGCAGCAGTGGCATGCTTTTCGCGTCGTTTGGTAGAAATCCACACGCGCGTTCTGCCAAAAGCACCATTTGCATGCATACCGTGGTTTTGCAGAAAACTGCATCCGCGTCTACCAAAAGTTGCATATGCATGCTTAAAACGCGTTTTGGCACAAATCCATGTGCGGGTTCTAAAAAGAGCAGCATTGGTATGCTTCTCACGTCGTTTGGTAGAAATCCACACGCGCGTTCTGCCAAAAGCACCATTTGCATGCATATCGTGTGGTTTTGCAGAAAACTGCATCCGCGTCTACCAAAAGTTGCATATGCATGCTTAACACGCGTTTTGGCACAAATCCATGTGCGGGTTCTAAAAAGAGCAGCATTGGCATGCTTTTCACGTCGTTTGGTATAAATCCACACAGCGTTCTGCCAAAAGCACTATTTGCATGCATATCGTGTGGTTTTGCAGTAAACTGCATCCGCGTCTACCAAAAGATGCATATGCATGGTTAAAACGCGCTTTGGCACAAGGCCACGTGCGGGTTCTAAACAGAGCAGCATTGGCATGCTTTTCACGTCGTTTGGTAGAAATCCACACGCCCGTTCTACCAAAAGCACCATTTGCATGCATATCGTGTTGTTTTGCAGAAAACTGCATCCGCGTCTACCAAAACTTGCATATGTATGCTTAAAACGCGTTTTGGCACAAATCCATGTGCGGCTTCTAAAAAGAGCAGCATTGGCATGCTTTTCACGTCGTTTGGTAGAAATCCACACGCGCGTTCTGCCAAAAGCACCATTTGCATGCATATCGTGTGGTTTTGCAAAAAACTGCATCCGCATCTACCAAAAGATGCATATGCATGCTTAAACGCGTTTTGGCTCAAATCCATGTGCGGGTTCTAAAAAGAGCAGCATTGGCATGCTTTTCACGTCGTTTGGTAGAAATCCACACGCGCGTTCTTCCAAAAGCACCATTTGCATGCATATCGTGTGGTTTTGCAGAAAACTGCATCCGCGTCTACCAAAACTTGCATATGCATGCTTAAAACGCGTTTTGGCACAAATCCATGTGCGGCTTCTAAAAAGAGCAGCATTGGCATGCTTTTCACGTCGTTTGGTAGAAATCCACACGCGCGTTCTGCCAAAAGCACCATTTGCATGCATATCGTGTGGTTTTGCAAAAAACTGCATCCGCATCTACCAAAAGATGCATATGCATGCTTAAACGCGTTTTGGCTCAAATCCATGTGCGGGTTCTAAAAAGAGCAGCATTGGCATGCTTTTCACGTCGTTTGGTAGAAATCCACACGCGCGTTCTTCCAAAAGCACCATTTGCATGCATATCGTGTGGTTTTGCAGAAAACTGCATCCGCGTCTACCAAAACTTGAATATGCATGCTTAAAACGCGTTTTGGCACAAATCCATGTGCGGCTTCTATAGAGAGCAGCATTGGCATGCTTTTCACGTCGTTTGGTAGAAATCCACATGCGCGTTCTGCCAAAAGCACCATTTGCATGCATATCGTGTGGTTTTGCAGAAAACTGCATCCGCGTCTACCAAAAGATGCATAAGCGTGGTTAAAACGCGTTTTGGCACAAATCCATGTGCGGGTTCTAAAAAGAGCAGCATTGGCATGCTTTTCACGCCGTTTGGTAGAAATCCACACGCGCGTTCGGCCAAAAGCACCATTTCCATGCACATCGTGTGGTTTTGCAGAAAACTGCATCCGCGTCTACCAAAAGTTGCATATGCATGCTTAAAACGCGTTTTGGCACAAATCCATGTGCGGGTTCTAAAAGAGCAGCCTTGGCATGCTTTTCACGTCGTTGGGTAGAAATCCACACGGGCGTTCTGCCAAAAGCACCATTTGCATGCATATCGTGTGGTTTTGCAGAAAACTGCATCCGCGTCAACCAAAAGATGCATATGCATGCTCAAACGCGTTTCGGCAAAAATCCATGTGCGGGTGCTAAAAAGAGCAGCAGTGGCATGCTTTTCGCGTCGTTTGGTAGAAATCCACACGCGCGTTCTGCCAAAAGCACCATTTGCATGCATACCGTGGTTTTGCAGAAAACTGCATCCGCGTCTACCAAAAGTTGCATATGCATGCTTAAAACGCGTTTTGGCACAAATCCATGTGCGGGTTCTAAAAAGAGCAGCATTGGTATGCTTCTCACGTCGTTTGGTAGAAATCCACACGCGCGTTCTGCCAAAAGCACCATTTGCATGCATATCGTGTGGTTTTGCAGAAAACTGCATCCGCGTCTACCAAAAGTTGCATATGCATGCTTAACACGCGTTTTGGCACAAATCCATGTGCGGGTTCTAAAAAGAGCAGCATTGGCATGCTTTTCACGTCGTTTGGTATAAATCCACACAGCGTTCTGCCAAAAGCACTATTTGCATGCATATCGTGTGGTTTTGCAGTAAACTGCATCCGCGTCTACCAAAAGATGCATATGCATGGTTAAAACGCGCTTTGGCACAAGGCCACGTGCGGGTTCTAAACAGAGCAGCATTGGCATGCTTTTCACGTCGTTTGGTAGAAATCCACACGCCCGTTCTACCAAAAGCACCATTTGCATGCATATCGTGTTGTTTTGCAGAAAACTGCATCCGCGTCTACCAAAACTTGCATATGCATGCTTAAACGCGTTTTGGCACAAATCCATGTGCGGCTTCTAAAAAGAGCAGCATTGGCATGCTTTTCACGTCGTTGGTAGAAATCCACACGCGCGTTCTGCCAAAAGCACCATTTGCATGCATATCGTGTGGTTTTGCAAAAAACTGCATCCGCATCTACCAAAAGATGCATATGCATGCTTAAACGCGTTTTGGCTCAAATCCATGTGCGGGTTCTAAAAAGAGCAGCATTGGCATGCTTTTCACGTCGTTTGTAGAAATCCACACGCGCGTTCTTCCAAAAGCACCATTTGCATGCATATCGTGTGGTTTTGCAGAAAACTGCATCCGCGTCTACCAAAACTTGAATATGCATGCTTAAAACGCGTTTTGGCACAAATCCATGTGCGGCTTCTATAGAGAGCAGCATTGGCATGCTTTTCACGTCGTTTGGTAGAAATCCACATGCGCGTTCTGCCAAAAGCACCATTTGCATGCATATCGTGTGGTTTGCAGAAAACTGCATCCGCGTCTACCAAAAGATGCATAAGCGTGGTTAAAACGCGTTTTGGCACAAATCCATGTGCGGGGTTCTAAAAAGAGCAGCATTGGCATGCTTTTCACGTCGTTTGGTAGAAATCCACACGCGCGTTCTGCCAAAAGCACCATTTGGATGCATATCGTGTGGTTTTGCAGAAAACTGCGTGCGCGTCTACCAAAAAGTGCATGTGCTTGCTTAAAACGCGTTTTGGCACAGAATCCATGTGCTGGTTCTAAAAAGACCAGCATTGGCATGCTTTTCACGTCGTTTGGTAGAAATCCACACGAGCGTTCTGCCAAAAGCACCATTTGCATGCATATCGTGGGGTTTTGCAGAAAACTGCATCCGCATCTACCCTAAAGTGCATGTGCTTGCCTAAAACGCGTTTTGGCACAAATCCCTGTGCGGGTGCTAAAAAAAGCAGCATTGGCATGCTTTTCACGTCGTTTGGTAGAAATCCACACGCGCGTTCTGCCAAAAGCACCATTTGCATGCATATCGTGTGGTTTTGCAGAAAACTGCATCCGTGTGTACCTAAAGATGCATATGCATGCTTAAAACGCGTTTTGGCACAAATCCATGTGCGGGTGCTAAAAACAGCAGCATTGGCATGCTTTTCACGTCGTTTGGTAGAAATCCACACGCGCGTACTGCCAAAAGCACCATTTGCATGCATATCGTGTGGTTTTGCAGAAAACTGCATCCGCGTCTACCAAAAGTTGCATATGCATGCTTAACACGCGTTTTGGCACAAATCCATGTGCGGGTTCTAAAAAGAGCAGCATTGGCATGCTTTTCACGTCGTTTGGTAGAAATCCACACGAGCGTTCTGCCAAAAGCACCATTTGCATGCATATCGTGGGGTTTTGCAGAAAACTGCATCCGCATCTACCCTAAAGTGCATGTGCTTGCCTAAAACGCGTTTTGGCACAAATCCCTGTGCGGGTGCTAAAAAAAGCAGCATTGGCATGCTTTTCACGTCGTTTGGTAGAAATCCACACGCGCGTTCTGCCAAAAGCACCATTTGCATGCATATCGTGTGGTTTTGCAGAAAACTGCATCCGTGTGTACCTAAAGATGCATATGCATGCTTAAAACGCGTTTTGGCACAAATCCATGTGCGGGTGCTAAAAACAGCAGCATTGGCATGCTTTTCACGTCGTTTGGTAGAAATCCACACGCGCGTACTGCCAAAAGCACCATTTGCATGCATATCGTGTGGTTTTGCAGAAAACTGCATCCGCGTCTACCAAAACTTGCATATGCATGCTTAAAACGCGTTTTGGCACAAATCCATGTGCGGCTTCTAAAAAGAGCAGCATTGGCATGCTTTTCACGTCGTTTGGTAGAAATCCACACGCGCGTTCTGCCAAAAGCACCATTTGCATGCATATCGTGTGGTTTTGCAAAAAACTGCATCCGCATCTACCAAAAGATGCATATGCATGCTTAAACGCGTTTTGGCTCAAATCCATGTGCGGGTTCTAAAAAGAGCAGCATTGGCATGCTTTTCACGTCGTTTGGTAGAAATCCACACGCGCGTTCTTCCAAAAGCACCATTTGCATGCATATCGTGTGGTTTTGCAGAAAACTGCATCCGCGTCTACCAAAACTTGAATATGCATGCTTAAAACGCGTTTTGGCACAAATCCATGTGCGGCTTCTATAGAGAGCAGCATTGGCATGCTTTTCACGTCGTTTGGTAGAAATCCACATGCGGGTTCTGCCAAAAGCACCATTTGCATGCATATCGTGTGGTTTTGCAGAAAACTGCATCCGCGTCTACCAAAAGATGCATAAGCGTGGTTAAAACGCGTTTTGGCACAAATCCATGTGCGGGTTCTAAAAAGAGCAGCATTGGCATGCTTTTCACGTCGTTTGGTAGAAATCCACACGCGCGTTCTGCCAAAAATACCATTTGGATGCATATCGTGTGGTTTTGCAGAAAACTGCGTGCGCGTCTACCAAAAAGTGCATGTGCTTGCTTAAAACGCGTTTTGGCACAAATCCATGTGCAGGTGCTAAAAAGAGCAGCATCGGCATGCTTTTCACGTCGTTTGGTAGAACTTCACACGCGCGTTCTGCCAAAAGCACCATTTGCATGCATATCGTGTGGTTTTGCAGAAAACTGCATCCGTGTCTACCAAAAGATGCATATGCATGCTTAAAACGCGTTTTGGCACAAATCCATGTGCGGGTTTTAAAAAGAGCAGCATTGGCATGCTTTTCACGCCATTTGGTAGAAATCCGCACGCGCGTTCTGCCAAAAGCACCATTTGCATGCATATCGTGTGGTTTTGCAGAAAACTGCATCCGTGTCTACCAAAAGATGCATATGCATGCTTAAAACGCGTTTTGGCACAAATCCATGTGCGGGTGCTGAAAACAGCAGCATTGGCATGCTTTTCACGTCGTTTGGTAGAAATCCACACGCGCGTACTGCCAAAAGCACCATTTGCATGCATATCGTGTGGTTTTGCAGAAAACTGCATCCGCGTCTACCAAAAGTTGCATATGCATGCTTAACACGCGTTTTGGCACAAATCCATGTGCGGGTTCTAAAAAGAGCAGCATTGGCATGCTTTTCACGTCGTTTGGTAGAAATCCACACAGCGTTCTGCCAAAAGCACTATTTGCATGCATATCGTGTGGTTTTGCAGACAACTGCATCCGCGTCTACCAAAAGATGCATATGCATGGTTAAAACGCGTTTTGGCACAAATCCACGTGCGGGTTCTAAACAGAGCAGCATTGGCATGCTTTTCACGTCGTTTGGTAGAAATCCACACGCCCGTTCTGCCAAAAGCACCATTTGCGTGCATATCGTGTGGTTTTGCAGAAAACTGCATCCGCGTCTACCAAAACTTGCATATGCATGCTTAAAACGCGTTTTGGCACAAATCCATGTGCGGCTTCTAAAAAGAGCAGCATTGGCATGCTTTTCATGTCGTTTGGTAGAAATCCACACGCGCGTTCTGCCAAAAGCACCATTTGCATGCATATCGTGTGGTTTTGGAGAAAACTGCATCCGCGTCTACCAAAAGATGCATAGGCGTGGTTAAAACGCGTTTTGGCACAAATCCATGTGCGGGTTCTAAAAAGAGCAGCATTGGCATGCTTTTCACGTCGTTTGGTAGAAATCCACACGCGCGTTCTGCCAAAAGCACCATTTGGATGCATATCGTGTGGTTTTGCAGAAAACTGCGTCCGCGTCTACCAAAAAGTGCATGTGCTTGCTTAAAACGCGTTTTGGCACAAATACATGTGCAGGTGCTAAAAAGAGCAGCATTGGCATGTTTTTCACGTCGTTTGGTAGAAATCCACACGCGCGTTCGGCCAAAAGCACCATTTCCATGCATATCGTGTGGTTTTGCAGAAAACTGCATCCGCGTCAACCAAAAGATGCATATGCATGCTTAAAACGCGTTTCGGCACAAATCCATGTGCGGGTGCTAAAATGAGTAGCATTGGCATGCTTTTCACGTCGTTTGGTAGAAATCCACACGCACGTTCTGCCAAAAGCACCATTTGCATGCATATCGTGTGGTTTTGCAGAAAACTGCATCCGCGTCTACCAAAAGATGCATATGCGTGGTTAAAACGCGTTTTGCCACAAACCCATGTGCGGGTTCTAAAAAGAGCAGCGTTGGCATGCTTTTCACGTGGTTTGGTAGAAATCCACACGCGCGTTCTGCCAAAAGCACCATTTGCATGCATACCGTGGTTTTGCAGAAAACTGCATCCGCGTCTACCAAAAGTTGCATATGCATGCTTAAAAGGCGTTTTGGCACAAATCCATGTGCGGGTTCTAAAAAGAGCAGCCTTGGCATGCTTTTCACGTCGTTGGGTAGAAATCCACACGGGCGTTCTGCCAAAAGCACCATTTGCATGCATATCGTGTGGTTTTGCAGAAAACTGCATCCGCGTCAACCAAAAGATGCATATGCATGCTCAAAACGCGTTTCGGCAAAAATCCATGTGCGGGTGCTAAAAAGAGCAGCATTGGCATGCTTTTCGCGTCGTTTGGTAGAAATCCACACGCGCGTTCTGCCAAAAGCACCATTTGCATGCATATCGTGTGGTTTTGCAGAAAACTGCATCCGCGTCTACCAAAAGATGCATAAGCGTGGTTAAAACGCGTTTTGGCACAAATCCATGTGCGGGTTCTAAAAAGAGCAGCATTGGCATGCTTTTCACGTCGTTTGGTAGAAATCCACACGCGCGTTCTGCCAAAAGCACCATTTGGATGCATATCGTGTGGTTTTGCAGAAAACTGCGTCCGCGTCTACCAAAAAGTGCATGTGCTTGCTTAAAACGCGTTTTGGCACAAATCCATGTGCAGGTGCTAAAAAGAGCAGCATCGGCATGCTTTTCACGTCGTTTGGTAGAACTTCACACGCGCGTTCTGCCAAAAGCACCATTTGCATGCATATCGTGTGGTTTTGCAGAAAACTGCATCCGTGTCTACCAAAAGATGCATATGCATGCTTAAAACGCGTTTTGGCACAAATCCATGTGCGGGTGCTAAAAACAGCAGCATTGGCATGCTTTTCACGTCGTTTGGTAGAAATCCACACGCGCCTACTGCCAAAAGCACCATTTGCATGCATATCGTGTGGTTTTGCAGAAAACTGCATCCGCGTCTACCAAAAGTTGCATATGCATGCTTAACACGCGTTTTGGCACAAATCCATGTGCGGGTTCTAAAAAGAGCAGCATTGGCATGCTTTTCACGTCGTTTGGTAGAAATCCACACAGCGTTCTGCCAAAAGCACTATTTGCATGCATATCGTGTGGTTTTGCAGACAACTGCATCCGCGTCTACCAAAAGATGCATATGCATGGTTAAAACGCGTTTTGGCACAAATCCACGTGCGGGTTCTAAACAGAGCAGCATTGGCATGCTTTTCACGTCGTTTGGTAGAAATCCACACGCCCGTTCTGCCAAAAGCACCATTTGCATGCATATCGTGTGGTTTTGCAGAAAACTGCATCCGCGTCTACCAAAAGTTGCATATGCATGCTTAACACGCGTTTTGGCACAAATCCATGTGCGGGTTCTAAAAAGAGCAGCATTGGCATGCTTTTCACGTCGTTTGGTAGAAATCCACACGTGTGTTCTGCCAAAAGCACCATTTGCATGCATATCGTGTGCTTTTGCAGAAAACTGCATCCGCGTCTACCAAAAGTTGCATATGCCTGCTTAAAACGCGTTTTGGCACATATCCATGTGCTGGTTCTAAAAAGAGCAGCATTGGCGTGCTTTTCACGTCGTTTGGTAGAAATCCACACGCGCGTTCTGCCAAAAGCACCATTTGCATGCATATCGTGTGGTTTTGCAGAAAACTGCATCCGCGTCTACCAAAAGTTGCATATGCATGCTTAAAACGCGTTTTGGCACAAATCCATGTGCGGGTGCTAAAAAGAGCAGCATTGGTATGCTTCTCACGTCGTTTGGTAGAAATCCACATGCGCGTTCTGCCAAAAGCACCATTTGCATGCATATCGTGTGGTTTTGCAGAAAACTGAATCCGCGTCTACCAAAAGCTTAAAACGCGTTTTGGCACAAATCCATGAGCGGGTTCTAAAAAGAGCAGCATTGGCATGCTTTTCACGTCGTTTGGTAGAAATCCACACTCGCGTTCTGCCAAAAGCACCATTTGCATGCATATCGTGTGGTTTTGCAGAAAACTGCATCCGCGTCTACCAAAAGATGCATATGCTTGCTTGAAACGCCTTTTGGCACAAATCCATGTGCAGGTGCTAAAAAGAGCAGCATCGGCATGCTTTTCACGTCGTTTGGTAGAACTCCACACGCGCGTTCTGCCAAAAGCACCATTTGCATGCATATCGTGTGGTTTTGCAGAAAACTGCATCCGCGTCTACCAAAAGATGCATATCCATGCTTAAAACGCGTTTTGGCACAAATCTATGTGCGGGTGCTAAAAAGAGCAGCATTGGCATGCTTTTCACGTCGTTTGGTAGAAATCCACACGCGCGTTCTGCCAAAAGCACCATTTGCGTGCATATCGTGTGGTTTTGCAGAAAACTGCATCCGCGTCTACCAAAAGATGCATATGCATGCTTAAAACGCGTTTTTGCACAAATCCATGTGCGGGTGCTAAAAAGAGCAGCATTGGCATGCTTTTCACGTCGTTTGGTAGAAATCCACACGTGCGTTCTGCCAAAAGCACCATTTGCATGCATATCGTGTGCTTTTGCAGAAAACTGCATCCGCGTCTACCAAAAGTTGCATATGCCTGCTTAAAACGCGTTTTGGCACAAATCCATGTGCTGGTTCTAAAAAGACCAGCATTGGCATGCTTTTCACGTCCTTTGGTAGAAATCCACACGAGCGTTCTGCCAAAAGCACCATTTGCATGCATATCGTGGGGTTTTGCAGAAAACTGCATCCGCATCTACCAAAAAGTGCATGTGCTTGCTTAAAACGCGTTTTGGCACAAATCCATGTGCGGGTGCTAAAAAAAAGCAGCATTGGCATGCTTTTCACGTCGTTTGGTAGAAATCCACACGCGCGTTCTGCCAAAAGCACCATTTGCATGCATATCGTGTGGTTTTGCAGAAAACTGCATCCGTGTGTACCTAAAGATGCATAAGCATGCTTAAAACGCGTTTTGGCACAAATCCATGTGCGGGTGCTAAAAACAGCAGCATTGGCATGCTTTTCACGTCGTTTGGTAGAAATCCACACGCGCGTACTGCCAAAAGCACCATTTGCATGCATATCGTGTGGTTTTGCAGAAAACTGCATCCGCGTCTACCAAAAGTTGCATATGCATGTTTAACACGCGTTTTGGCACAAATCCATGTGCGGGTTCTAAAAAGAGCAGCATTGGCATGCTTTTCACGTCGTTTGGTAGAAATCCACACAGCGTTCTGCCAAAAGCACTATTTGCATGCATATCGTGTGGTTTTGCAGTAAACTGCATCCGCGTCTACCAAAAGATGCATATGCATGGTTAAAACGCGTTTTGGCACAAGGCCACGTGCGGGTTCTGAACAGAGCAGCATTGGCATGCTTTTCACGTCGTTTGGTAGAAATCCACACGCCCGTTCTGCCAAAAGCACCATTTGCATGCATATCGTGTGGTTTTGCAGAAAACTGCATCCGCGTCTACCAAAACTTGCATATGCATGCTTAAAACGCGTTTTGGCACAAATCCATGTGCGGCTTCTAAAAAGAGCAGCATTGGCATGCTTTTCATGTCGTTTGGTAGAAATCCACACGCGCGTTCTGCCAAAAGCACCATTTGCATGCATATCGTGTGGTTTTCTTGTCATTTACCTTCATTTGCCACTCAGAACACCAATGATCTATTTTAGATAGAGATGAATTTAGAAGAGCCTGGTCATTCGGATGCTGAATTACGTTATACAATATACAATCGTCAGCAAACAACTTAGTTTTCACTGGTATGTCTTGAGTAATATCATTAATAAAAATTAAAAAGAACAGTGGTCCCAGGATGGATCCCTGCGGTATGCCTGACAAAACTGGGGCCGGACTGGAACTAATGCTGTCGATGGAAACACTCTGCTGTCGCAATGAAAGATATGCTTCTATCCAGGATAATAATGTAGTGTTCTTGAATATTGCTTTCATTTTGATTAGCAGTTTAGGATGGGACACGCGATCAAAGGCTTTCTCGAAATCTAAGAATATAATGTCTACCTGGCTTTGCCTCTCCAATGATGAAGCAAAATCATGAACGGTTTCGAGTAGTTGTGTTACCGTTGACAGGTTCTTACGAAAACCATGCTGTCTGGAATCGATCAGGTTGTTATTTTCAAGAAACTCCGATATATGTTTAAAAATGACATGTTCAAGTGTGTTCACACATGTGCATAAAATGGAGATCGGCCGGTATATCGCAATATGTGATGGATTTTGTGATTTAGGAACGGGGACGATTCTTCCATACTTCCAATCATGTGGAAGTTCCGCTCGCCGTAAGGATTCTTTAAATATTATGGTTAAATATTTCGAGCACCATTCGGCATACCTAATGAGGAAGGCATTGGGTATGCCGTCTATTCCAGGGGATTTTTTGCTGTCCATTTTCAAAAGAAGCGAAAGAACGCCTTCCTCAGTGATTGTTATGTCACCTATAGCGGGGCATTCGTGAGGTAGTGTAAAGTGTGGCTGATTGCCGTCATCTTTCGTGAACACTGAACAGAAGTAATCATTGAATGAACTCGCAATGGCAAATGGATCCGTAACAGGTCTGCCATCAATACATAGATTCGATATTGTACTCTTTTTTTGTTTGAAATGACGCCAAAATTTTGCCGGGGACGAAAGAAGAAAGTTTTTCATAGTTACACTGTCATAATGTAACTTAGCATTTTTGATAGCGTGTTTTAACTGTCTGCGCATGTCGGAAAGTTTTTGCGCGGTATCTTCGGAGGGACTACGACGAAGTTTCTTTCGGATCTTTTTCGTCTTTCGTCCCAAGCGTACAATGTCTTTGGTCATCCATGGGTTTGAGCGTTGCACACACTTCACTCGGAATGGTACGAAATCTTTTATGCACCTTAAAACAAGGTTTTTGAAGAAAAGCCACAAGTCATCAACGGAAATTTCCTCAGACTCAGAGTGGACAAGGAATTGTGAAAACGAGATGTCAAGCTGGTCCAATATACTCACATCATCAGAACGCGCAAAAGTCGGTACCATAGATGCCTGTTTCTTGATTTTCTTTATACAATTGAAATCTACATATAGGCTTACCATCTTATGATCGGATATACCGTCGAGAACATACGTTGTCGGGTTGCGATTAAGGATGCTATTGCTGACAAGAAAAAGATCTAAAATAGACATGGTTTCCCCTTGTATCCGAGTTGGCTCGGTAACTAGTTGTGTTAGGTCATGGAAAAGAATAATATCAACGAAAGGCTCGGCAGAGCTGCATAAGGGGTCTGGGAATTTACTGTTCCAGTTTATGGATGGTACGTTAAAATCACCACCTAGAATCAAATTCCAAGAATAACTTTTGCTAGCGCAAAAAAACTCATTAAGTTTCTCGAAAAAGGAATTACCTGAGTTAGGCGGCCTGTAAAATCCTGCTACTACGAGACTAAGGTCATCGAGAAAGACCTTTAAGATTACGTTCTCGATACCAGGTACGCGAGGAAGCTTCTCCACGTGTAGCGTATCTTGGAAGATTATTGCGACACCACCGCCTCGGGAATCCCTATCCGTGCGGTGAATTTGATAGCCCGGTGGCGTTACCTCATCGTCGCTGATTTCACTGTGCAGCCAAGTCTCGGTTATTATTATTAGATGTGGCTTGTACGTCAGAATGATACTTTCTATTTCTTCGGACTTATTCATAATGCTACGAGCATTAAGGTTCAGGCAACAAAATGGTTGTTTATTGCCAGTTTCAGTTCATTGCTTCTTACTGACGTCAGGCTTTCTAACAGGAAACCTTTTATTTTCTGTAGCATCCCATTCGAACAGTTCGTCATTAACTTTAATTTTGTCGTAGACCAACTGGGTTTTTCCGCCTGTTTTTCTTAATTCTGAGGTGCTCTGCCAGAGTTTTTGACGTTTCAGTCTGGTTGGGGCTGAGAAATCTTCCGAAATCGAGACCTCTTTCCCTTTCAACTTGCGACAATTCTTCAAAATGGCCATCTTTTCACGGTGGTCCGTCAGTTTTATTATCACGGGACGGCGTTTGTTGAGTTGCTTGCGGCCTATCCTGTGAATCCGTTCGACCGAAGAAACAGTCACGTTTAGGGTCTCGCAAAAAACGCCGTTAATCACTTTTTCAGTCAAATCATCTGTCGTTTCATCATCTTCCTCTTTTACACCGAACACAATAACGTTATTTTTCCTGGATCGGTCTTCTAGTTCTATCAGCTTACTTTCCATAGTTCGAATAGTCCCTTCTAGCCTAAGCACCTCAGTTTTAACTTCTGTGATAGCTAATGTGGCTGCCTCAACAATATTAAGCTTGGATTCAATTTCGTCGAGTCTGTTTTGGATGCTTTTTTGCCCTTTAAGTAACTCAGCGAGTTGTTGGTCTACCGTGGGACCATGATTCGGTTCCACGTCCCCACTTACCAGTAGCGATAGAAAATTTCGAACATTCAGACAAAGAATGCAAACACAATGTGGGCACGTCAGCTGGAAAAAGCACGGGTTGTCCGATTTCACAGTACAAACTTCGTTACTAACCTGCATGAAGAACAGGAACGGATTTAGCCTCATGTTGACAGGAGGCCAGCCGACGTGCCCACTGAACTGTCGTGACCAAGGTGGGCTCTTTATAGCTGCGGGTGACGTCGATAGTCCACGGCGCGATGACGCCCAGGTGTCGTTGTAGTGCTGCCAGTCATGTGCGTAATCTTGGGCAGGGGTGGTAGCGATGATAAACGGTTGTGCTCCATCTTATAATGCGCCGACCATCACTGTCCAGCCAAGAAGGAACTGCATGAAGAACAGGAACGGATTTAGCCTCATGTTGACAGGAGGCCAGCCGACGTGCCCACTGAACTGTCGTGACCAAGGAGGGCTCTTTATAGCTGCGGGTGACGTCGATAGTCCATGGCGCGATGACGCCCAGGTGTCGTTGTAGTGCTGCCAGTCATGTGCGTAATCTTGGGCAGTGGTGGTAGCGATGATAAACGGTTGTGCTCCATCTTGTAATGCGCCGACCGTCACTGTCCAGCCAAGAAGGAACTGCATGAAGAACAGGAACGGATTTAGCCTCATGTTGACAGGAGGCCAGCCGACGTGCCCACTCAAAATGTGATCAACGTCAGAAGAATAAAGATGAGGCGGGATGGTAAGGAAATTGCGACCAAACACCTAATTCTCACATTCAATTCAAGTGTCCTGCCCGAATCAATCGAGGCCGGTTACATAAAGCTTCGTGTCAGGCCTTACGTGCCCAATCCACTCCGTTGTTTCAAATGTCAGCGCTTCGGCCACAGCTCGCAGAGCTGCCGCGGCCGCCAAACTTGTGCTAAATGCAGTGCCACAGAACACACCACTGAAACTTGTGAGAACGCTCTCCAGTGTGTAAACTGTGATGGGGAGCACGCCGCGTACTCACGGTCGTGCCCATCCTGGAAGAAAGAAAAAGAAATAGTAACGATCAAAGTGAAAGAAAATATCTCATTCAAGGAGGCACGCAGGCGGGTTGCATACCGCCAAAGAAAAGCTTTGCCGAAGTGACGCGTCAGGGGGCAGCGTCACAACGGCGTCCGGCGCCTGTCCGACCCACAAACAGTGAGTCGGCAGTTACGCCGTCTGCCCCCACGGTGGTTGCAGCTAGCGCTGCTCCGCCAACCGAGCAGAAGGGACCTTCTACCCCGAAGTTGGGCGCAGCTGAGGCTGCTCCAACCACCCCGGCCCCTTCCAGCGCTGGCAACAGCCGGCGCAGCCAAATTCCCCAGGGAGCCCCATCGACCTCCGGGCCGGTGGGCGCAGGGGTCTTGCCCCCCAAGGCGGGACCCTCTCTAGTTACTTCTCGCTCGCAAGAGCACGTGTCCGGCGCCTCACACGAGGCAATGGACACTACACCTAACCTCAAGGCGCCCCAAGCGCCTAAGGAGCGGCGAGGATCCCTCGAACGCTCCAGAAAGGGCAAAACTCCCGTTACAGGGCCTCGAAAGGGCTCTGTAATTTAATCTCTGTAATTTCGATAATCACTACTTCTGTACACACAGCACCTACTGACCTCCAATATGGATACACAAATAATTCAATGGAACATCAGAGGTCTTCTTAGGAACCTTGATGATGTGCAAGAGCTTATCCAAAAACACAATCCACTAGTGCTGTGTCTACAGGAAACACACCTAAAACCACAACATACAAACTTTCTCCGACCGTACATTAAGTTTCGCAAAGATCGCGATGATGCTGTCGTATCTTCAGGCGGCGTTGCCATTTTGATTCATAAAAGTGTTTCCTGTCAGCGTTTACAGCTACAAACGCCCCTCGAAGCAGTGGCGGTTCGAGCTGTTCTTCTGGATAAACTCGTCACCATTTGCTCGATCTACGTACCCCCACACTACAAATTAAACAAACATAAATTTCAGTCATTTATAGACGAGTTGCCAGAACCCTATGTTCTTCTTGGGGATTTCAATGCGCACAGCTCCCTGTGGGGCGACACTCGTACAGACGCGCGAGGTCGTCTTGTTGAACAGTTCCTTTTTTCTTCAGGTGCGTGCTTGCTCAATAAGAAGGAACCCACGTATTACTCCCTAGCAAACAGAACCTTTTCTTCAATAGATCTTACCATAGTTTCCCCGTCCATACTGCCCGAACTCGTATGGGAAGTCACGAACAATCCTTACGGGAGCGACCACTTCCCTCTACTGATAAGAACATCTAAAGAAAACGAATATCCTCCGCAAGCTCCTAGGTGGAAGATAGACACAGCTGACTGGGAGAAATTTCGAACACTTACTAACATCTCGCTGGCTGATATGTCTTCTTTAGAAATCGATGCAGCTGTGGAGTACTTTACAGCCTTCATCATAGATGCCGCAACTAAATGTATATCACAAGTAAATGGATTGGCAGGAAAACGGCGTGTCCCGTGGTGGAACGATGATTGTAGGATCGCTCGTAAGAAACAAAATAAAGCGTGGGGGTTGCTACGCGCCTCCCCCACTGCGGAGAATCTTATCAATTTTAAAAAAGTTAAATCCCAAGGCAGGCGAACCCGCCGACAGGCCAGAAGAGAGAGCTGGCAGAACTTTTTAACAGGTATCAACTCGTATACAGATGAGGCCAAAGTCTGGAACAGGGTTAGTAGAATAAGAGGGCGACAAACATACTCCCTCCCTTTAGTAAACACACAAGGGGAAACCCTGCAAGACCAGGCAGATTCACTTGGGGAGCACTTTGAGCGTGTGTCAAGCTCAATCAATTATTCCCAGTCCTTTCTTAAACATAAAGAAATAATAGAACGTCAGCCAATCATACGGAAATCCAGGCAGAATGAACAGTATAACCGGCCTTTCGGTATTGCCGAGTTGAGAGCTGCCTTGAACACATGTAAAAGCACTGCACCGGGACCAGACAGAGTCATGTATGACATGATCAGGCACCTACATACTGACGCACAAGTTACACTTCTTACACTATACAATACTATTTGGGCTTCGGGGTACCTCCCATCCACATGGAAAGAAGCGATTGTGGTTCCTGTCCTAAAGCAGGGAAAAGACACTTCCTTGGCGGCTAGTTACCGTCCGATAGCTCTAACTAATTGTCTGTGTAAGCTTTTTGAAAAAATGATAAATCGCAGACTCATACATTTCCTTGAGCTCAACAATATACTCGATCCTTATCAGTGTGGATTCCGAGAAGGGCGGTCCACAACCGATCATCTTGTGCGCATGGAAGGAAATATCCGCGATGCCTTTATACATAAACAGTTTTTTCTATCGATATTCCTCGATATGGAGAAGGCATATGACACGGCATGGCGTTACGGGATCTTACGAGACCTGTCGGCAATTGGCATCCGTGGAAATATGCTGAACACAATTGACAGCTATTTGTCAAATCGTACCTTCCGAGTAAAAGTCGGCAATGAACTCTCACGTCCCTTTACGCAAGAAACTGGTGTACCCCAGGGAGGCGTGCTCAGCTGCACTCTCTTTATCGTAAAGATGAACACGCTACGTGCTTCACTACCACTTGCCATTTTTTATTCCGTATACGTAGATGATATACAAATAGGCTTTAAATCCTGCAACCTTACAGTATGAGAAAGACAGGTACAGCAGGGCTTGAACAAGGTTTCCAAGTGGGCAGACGAAAACGGATTTAAGGTCAACCCCCACAAAAGTGCTTGTGTTCTCTTCACAAGAAAGAGAGGCCTGGTCCTAGATCCTTGTGTAGAACTGGGCGGACACCAAATTCCTGTCAGCAAAGAACACAAATTCCTTGGTGTTATTCTTGACTCTAGGCTCACTTTCATTCCTCACATAAAACATGTTAAAGAAAAATGTCTAAAAACAATGAACCTACTTAAAATCCTATCATACACAACATGGGGTAGTGACAGGAAGTGCCTGTTGAATCTTTACAGGAGCCTAGTTCGGTCGCGAATAGACTATGGAGCCGCAGTGTATCACTCTGCCGCCCCGAGCGCGCTAAAGATGTTAGACCCCGTACACCATCTGGGAATCCGTCTGGCCACTGGGGCATTTAGAACAAGCCCTGTTGAAAGTTTGTATGTTGAGTCCGATGAGTGGTCACTCCATTTTCGGAGAACTTACATCAGCTTCAACTATTTTCTGAAAGTGCGCTCTAATAAGGAACATCCGTGTTTCACAACCGTTAACGACTTGACATGTGAAACACTTTTTCATAACAGACCCTCTGTGAGACGTCCTTTCTCACTGCGTGCAAGAGAACTTAGCACGGAAATGGATGTCCTAGTTCTCGACCACCGCCTAATGCCTCCAGCTAAGCTAGTACCACCCTGGGAGTGGCAGCTGATAGAATGTGACACATCCTTTGTACAGGTCACTAAACATGCGTCAGAGACACATATCAAAATGCACTTCTTGGAGCTCCAGTACAAGTACTCGTGCACAGAGTTTTATACGGACGCTTCTAAGTCGCATGCCGGGGTGTCCTACGCAGCCATTGGCCCATCCTTCTCGGAATCCGGTGTACTGCACCCTGAAACAAGCATATTTACGGCTGAGGCCTATGCACTACTGTCGGCTATGAACCATATCAGAAAATCAAATATTCAAAAAACTATTTTATTTACAGACTCCTTAAGCGTGGTAAAAGCCTTGAAGTCACACTGTAAACACAGAAACCCCGTAATTATAGAGCTCTATTCTGTCCTCTGTAGAGCGTACATGTCTAACCAGCATGTCATTATATGCTGGGTGCCTGGACATAGGGGCATCGAGGGTAACGTTCTAGCAGACCAGATGGCCACATCAATTTCATTGCATACAGTCAGTCCTACTGCTTCGGTCCCTGTCACGGACCTGAAGCCTTTCTTAAGAAGGAAACTGCGAAACCACTGGCAACGTAAGTGGGACGCAGAAGTAAATAACAAACTGCACGTGATAAAGCCACAGTTAGGCTCTTGGCCCTCCGTAACAAAATCACGGCGAACAGATGTCCTATTCTGTCGCCTCAGAATAGGACACACATTTGGTACACACAACTTCTTACTCACTGAAAATGATCCTCCAACTTGCGGTAGATGCGGGGAGAGGCTGACCGTCCTCCATGTCCTCCTGGAGTGTCGGAAAGCCGAATCTGACAGAAAGAAACATTTTCCGTTAGCATACCGGCAGCATATTCCCCTTCATCCTGTAATGTTACTCGGCCCAGAACCGCTCTTCGACACTAACGCAGTCCTAAGTTATCTGAAAGATGTGTTGCATGTTGTTAGCCCAACATGTTCGTAGCGTCTCCTCTCTTCAGAGGATGGCGCTGCGATAGTTCTTTCGTGTAGCACGTGCCTCTAGGCCCTTGTGTTTGAAGGGCTCTGGCGAGGCAACAGTGCTCCAGGCATTTTTACCATCTCATATATTTTCTATTCTGCATCATTCTTTCACGATGGATTTTAGTGTTCATAGTATTCGTCATCTGTCATCGCCATAATTTTATAACAAGTTAATTTTACGCACTTTACAGCGAATATTTTTAGGCCACTTTACAGCCAAGTCACATCTTCCATAATACATCGTCAACATTACAACTTGTCATGGCGCTCTTTGGCCAAACCTGGCCCTTGCGCCACAAAAAACCACACATCATCATCATACTCCATCCAACCAGCAAACCGGCCAGGCTACCCTTGGGTTGCCGGCCCCACAAGAGTTATCGGCGGCAACCTGCGCTACACGCAGCGATGCCGCAGTACCGATAGTGGCCCTGAAGGTAGGCGCAGCCGAGGCTGCCTCGACCTCCTCGGCTCCTCCCAGCGCTGGCAACAGCCGGCGCAGCCAAATTCCACAGGGAGCCCCATCGACTCCGGGCAGGTGGGCGCAGGGGTTTTGCCTTCCGAGGTGAGACTCTCCCGAAAAACTTCTCGCTCGCAAGAGCGCGTGTCCGGCGCCTCACAAGAGGCAATGGACACAACACCTACCCCCACGGCGCGCCAAGCGCCTAAGGAGCGGCGAGGTTCCCTCGAACGCTTCAAAAAAGGCAAAACCCCAGTTACAGGGCCTCGAAAGAGCTCTGTAATCTAATGCATCACTTCCGTTTCCGTACACACAGCACTAATTTACACTAAATATGGATACGCAAATCATACAATGGAACGTCAGAGGTCTCCTTAGAAACCTTGACGATGTACAAGAACTCATCCACAAACACAATCCAAAAGTGCTGTGTTTACAGGAAACACACTTAAAACCAAAACACACAAATTTTCTTCGACAGCACGTCACTTATCGCAAAGATCGCGATGATGCTGTCGCATCATCGGGCGGTGTCGCCATTGTAATTCAAAAAAGCATAGCCTGTCAACGTTTGCAGCTACGAACGGCCCTTGAGGCAGTGGCGGTTCGAGTTATTCTGCTAAACAAGCTTATCACTATTTGCTCACCTTATATACCCCCACATTATAAACTAAGCAAACATGAATTTCAGTTCCTTATTGATGAATTGCCAGAACCCTATGCTGTTCTTGGCGATTTCAATGCACATAACTACCTGTGGTGCGACTCTCGTATAGATGCACGAGGACGTCTTGTCGAACAGTTCCTTTTTTCTTCTGGTGCTTGTCTGTTTAATAAAAAAGAACACACATATTACTCTCTTACAAACAGAACCTATTCTTCCATAGATCTTAGCATAGTCTCGCGGTCTCTACTGCCTGAGCTCGAATGGGAAGTTAACGACAACCCTTACGGAAGCGACCACTTCCCTATACTGCTAAGATCTCCAAAAGAAAATGAATATCCACCGCACGCTCCTAGGTGGAAGATTGAGACAGCTGATTGGGAGAAATTTCAATCTCTTACTAGTATATCATGGGCTGAGCTGTCTTCGTTAGGAATTGATGCTGCAGTCGAGTTCTTTACAGCCTTCATAATAGATGCCGCATCAAAATGCATATCCGAAGCGAGTGGTCTGGCATGCAAACGACGTGTACCGTGGTGGAACAGCGAATGTAGGATCGCCCGTAAGAATCAGAACAAGGCGTGGGGGTTGCTACGCGCTTCTCCCACTGCAGAGAATCTTATGAACTTTAAGAAAACAAAATCCCAAGGCAGGCGAACCCGCCGACAGGCCAGAAGAGAAAGCTGGCACAAGTTCTTATCGAGTATCAACTCGTTTAGGGATGAGGCCAAAGCCTGGAACAGAGTTAATAGGATTAGAGGGCGGGAAACACATTCACTCCCCCTGGTAAACACACAGGGCGATACACTGCAAGACCAGGCAGACTCACTTGGGGAATATTTTGAGAGCGTTTCAAGTCAAACAAATTATACACAATCCTTCCTCAAATACAAACTAACAGAAGAACGTAAGCCATTAACAAGAAAAGGTCGAGAAAATGAGCCTTACAACCGTCCTTTTTGTATTGCCGAATTGAGAGCTGCCTTGAGCGCATGCAACAGCTCCGCACCAGGATCTGATAGAATCATGTATGAAATGCTCAAACACTTACACAATGACACGCAGGTTACACTACTCACACTTTTCAACACCATTTGGGATGCAGGGTACCTTCCAGCTGCATGGAAGGAAGCCATTGTGATCCCTATTTTGAAACAAGGCAAGGACCCTTCCTCAGTGGCAAGTTACCGCCCGATAGCCCTCACAAGTTGCATTTGTAAGGTGTTCGAAAAAATGATAAATCGGCGACTCATCTTTTTCCTTGAACAGAGCAAAATTCTTGATCCTTATCAGTGCGGCTTCCGAGAAGGACGCTCCACAACTGACCATCTTATACGTGTAGAAGCAAATATCCGGGACGCATTTGTACACAAACAATTCTTCTTATCCATATTCCTCGATATGGAGAAGGCGTACGATACGACGTGGCGTTACGGAATCCTAAGACTTGTTAGAAATGGGTATCCATGGAAATATGCTTAACCTAATAGAA
This sequence comes from Dermacentor albipictus, assembly GCF_038994185.2. Classification (NCBI taxonomy): domain Eukaryota; kingdom Metazoa; phylum Arthropoda; class Arachnida; order Ixodida; family Ixodidae; genus Dermacentor; species Dermacentor albipictus. Next base: position 22,922 of record NW_027225717.1, on the reverse strand, counting down.
AGCTATCTGTCCAGTCGTACCTTCCGGGTAAAAGTCGGCAATGTACTATCACGACCTTTTATACAAGAAACGGGTGTACCCCAAGGAGGCGTGCTCAGCTGCACACTTTTTATCGTGAAGATGAACACGCTTCGCGCTTCATTACCACCGGCAATCTTTTATTCTGTCTACGTGGACGATATACAAGTAGCTTTCAAATCTTGTAACCTCGCAGTCTGCGAGAGGCAGGTACAGCATGGCCTGAACAAAGTCTCAATGTGGGCAGAAAATAATGGATTTAAGATCAATCCTAACAAAAGCTCTTGCGTTCTTTTTACAAGAAAGAGAGGAATGATCCCAGATCCTTGCTTAGAACTTTGTGGACAACAAATACCCGTAAACAAAGAGCACAAGTTTCTAGGTGGTATACTAGACTACAGACTCACTTTCGTCCCCCACATTAAACATATTAAAGAAAAATGTCTGAAAACAAGGAACCTAATGAAACATCTATCCCATACATCGTGGGGTAGTGACAGGAAGTGCTTAATTAATCTCTATAAGGGCCTGATCCGTTCACGATTAGATTATGGTGCCGTGATCTACCATTCTGCAGCCCCGAGCGCGCTAAAGATGCTAGATCCGGTCCACCATCTAGGTATCCGTTTAGCCACAGGAGCTTTCAGAACGAGTCCCGTACAAAGTTTATATGCAGAATCGAATGAGTGGTCGCTTCATATCCAGAGAACGTACATCAGCCAAACATATTTACTGAAAGTACACTCAAACCCTGAACATCCCTGTTTTAATACCGTTAATGACGTGACATATGCTACACTCTTTCGCAATCGTCCCTCCGTAAGACAGCCTTTCTCGCTGCGTGTGAGGGAGCTTAGTGAAGAAATGCACGTTCCACTCCTCGAGCTTCCCCTAATGCATCCAACCAAGCTGCTACCTCCTTGGGAGTGGCAGCTCATACAATGTGATATATCTTTCGTGGAAGTCACCAAGCATGCTCCAGAGATTGAAATCAAGATGCATTTCCGGGAACTCCAGCACAAATACTCCTGCACGGAGTTCTACACCGACGCATCGAAATCACGCGACGGGGTGTCCTATGCAGCCGTCGGTCCATCCTTCTCGGAATGCGACGTACTGCACCCGGAAACTAGTATCTTTACGGCTGAGGCCTACGCACTGCTCTTGGCCGTAAAGCATATAAACAAATCACAACTCCCGAAATCAGTTATATATACGGACTCCCTCAGTGTTGTGAAGGCCTTGATGTCTTTCTGTAATCACAAAAATCCAGTATTTGTTGAACTCTACTCCGCACTGTGCAAAGCATATATATCTAACCAACATGTGATCATATGCTGGGTGCCTGGACATAGGGGCATCGAGGGAAACGTTCTAGCAGACCAGATGGCCACATCAATCTCATCGCATGCATCTAACTCTACTGCTTCGGTCCCTGTCACAGACCTGAAGCCTTTCTTAAGAAGGAAACTACGAAACCACTGGCAACACATGTGGGACGAAGAAATAAATAATAAACTGCATGTAATAAAGCCACAATTAGGTTTCTGGCCTCCTGTAACAAAATCCCGCAGGACAGATGTCCTATTCTGCCGTCTAAGAATAGGACACACTTTTGGCACACACAACTTCTTACTCACGGGAAACGAGCCACCAACCTGTGGTAGGTGCGGGGAGAGGCTGACCGTCCTCCACGTCCTACTGGAGTGTCGGGAAGCCGAACCCGAAAGAAAAAAACACTTTCTCTTAGCATACAGGCACCACATCCCCCTTCATCCTGTTATGTTACTTGGTCCAGAACCACTCTTTGACACCAACGCCGTCTTAGGTTTTTTGGAAGATGTTGTGTTTCATGTTATTAGCCCCACACGTTCTTAGCACTTCCTCTCTTCAGAGGATGCTGCTGCGATAATTATTTTGAATAAGCACATGCCTCTAAGCCCTTGTGGTTCAAGGGCTCTGGCGAGGCTGTAGTGCTGTAAGAAATTCAACATCTCGCATATTTTAAACAATGCATCATTCTTTTACGATGGATTTTAATCTTCACAGTCTTAGCCATTATTCATCGCCATAATTTTATAGTACATAGATTTTACGCATTTACAGCGACCATTTTTAGGCCACTTTACAGCCAAGTCACATCTTCCATAATACATCATTAACACTACCACCAGTCATGGCGCTCTTTGGCCAAACCTGGCCCTTGCGCCACAAAACAACACACATCATCATTTTGGCAGAACGCGCGTGTGGATTTCTACCAAACGACATAAAAAGCATGCCAATGCTGCTCTTTTTAGAAGCCGCACATGGATTTGTGCCAAAACGCGTTTTAAGCATGCATATGCAACTTTTGGTAGACGCGGACGCAGTTTTCTGCAAAACCACACGATATGCATGCAAATGGGGCTTTTGGCAGAACGCGCGTGTGGATGTCTACCAAACGACGTGAAAAGCATGCCAATGCTGCTCTTTTTAGAACCCGCTCATGGATTTGTGCCAAAACGCGTTTTAAGCTTTTGGTAGACGCGGATGCAGTTTTGGTAGACGCGGTGCTAGACTAGATAAGCACCATTTGCATGCATATCGTGTGGTTTTGCAGAAAACTGCATCCGCGTCTACCAAAAGTTGCATATGCATGCTTAACACGCGTTTTGGCACAAATCCATGTGCGGGTTCTAAAAAGAGCAGCATTGGCATGCTTTTCACGTCGTTTGGTAGAAATCCACACAGCGTTCTGCCAAAAGCACTATTTGCATGCATATCGTGTGGTTTTGCAGACAACTGCATCCGCGTCTACCAAAAGATGCATATGCATGGTTAAAACGCGTTTTGGCACAAATCCACGTGCGGGTTCTAAACAGAGCAGCATTGGCATGCTTTTCACGTCGTTTGGTAGAAATCCACACGCCCGTTCTGCCAAAAGCACCATTTGCATGCATATCGTGTGGTTTTGCAGAAAACTGCATCCGCGTCTACCAAAACTTGTATATGCATGCTTAAAACGCGTTTTGGCACAAATCCATGTGCGGCTTCTAAAAAGAGCAGCATTGGCATGCTTTTCATGTCGTTTGGTAGAAATCCACACGCGCGTTCTGCCAAAAGCACCATTTGCATGCATATCGTGTGGTTTTGCAGAAAACTGCATCCGCGTCTACCAAAAGATGCATAAGCGTGGTCAAAACGCGTTTTGGCACAAATCCATGTGCGGGTTCTAAAAAGAGCAGCATTGGCATGCTTTTCACGTCGTTTGGTAGAAATCCACACGCGCGTTCTGCCAAAAGCACCATTTGGATGCATATCGTGTGGTTTTGCAGAAAACTGCGTCCGCGTCTACCAAAAAGTGCATGTGCTTGCTTAAAACGCGTTTTAGCACAAATCCATGTGCAGGTGCTAAAAAGAGCAGCATTGGCATGCTTTTCACGTCGTTTGGTAGAAATCCACACGCGCGTTCGGCCAAAAGCACCATTTCCATGCATATCGTGTGGTTTTGCAGAAAACTGCATCCGCGTCAACCAAAAGATGCATATGCATGCTTAAAACGCGTTTCGGCACAAATCCATGTGCGGGTGCTAAAATGAGCAGCATTGGCATGCTTTTCACGTCGTTTGGTAGAAATCCACACGCGCGTTCTGCCAAAAGCACCATTTGCATGCATATCGTATGGTTTTGCAGAAAACTGCATCCGCGTCTACCAAAAGATGCATATGCGTGGTTAAAACGCGTTTTGCCACAAACCCATGTGCGGGTTCTAAAAAGAGCAGCCTTGGCATGCTTTTCACGTCGTTGGGTAGAAATCCACACGGGCGTTCTGCCAAAAGCACCATTTGCATGCATATCGTGTGGTTTTGCAGAAAACTGCATCCGCGTCAACCAAAAGATGCATATGCATGCTCAAAACGTGTTTCGGCAAAAATCCATGTGCGGGTGCTAAAAAGAGCAGCATTGGCATACTTTTCGCGTCGTTTGGTAGAAATCCACACGCGCGTTCTGCCAAAAGCACCATTTGCATGCATACCGTGCTGTTGCAGAAAACTGCATCCGCGTCTACCAAAAGTTGCATATGCATGCTTAAAACGCGTTTTGGCACAAATCCATGTGCGGGTTCTAAAAAGAGCAGCATTGGTATGCTTCTCACGTCGTTTGGTAGAAATCCACATGCGCGTTCTGCCAAAAGCACCATTTGCATGCATATCGTGTGGTTTTGCAGAAAACTGCATCCGCGTCTACCAAAAGCTTAAAACGCGTTTTGGTACAAATCCATGAGCGGGTTCTAAAAAGAGCAGCATTGGCATGCTTTTCACGTCGTTTGGTAGAAATCCACACGAGCGTTCTGCCAAAAGCACCATTTGCATGCATATCGTGTGGTTTTGCAGAAAACTGCATCCGCGTCTACCAAAAGATGCATATGCTTGCTTAAAACGCCTTTTGGCACAAATCCATGTGCAGGTGCTAAAAAGAGCAGCATCGGCATGCTTTTCACGTCGTTTGGTAGAACTCCACACGCGCGTTCTGCCAAAAGCACCATTTGCATGCATATCGTGTGGTTTTGCAGAAAACTGCATCCGCGTCTACCAAAAGATGCATATCCATGCTTAAAACGCGTTTTGGCACAAATCTATGTGCGGGTGCTAAAAAGAGCAGCATTGGCATGCTTTTCACGTCGTTTGGTAGAAATCCACACGCGCGTTCTGCCAAAAGCACCATTTGCGTGCATATCGTGTGGTTTTGCAGAAAACTGCATCCGCGTCTACCAAAAGATGCATATGCATGCTTAAAACGCGTTTTGGCACAAATCCATGTGCGGGTGCTAAAAAGAGCAGCATTGGCATGCTTTTCACGTCGTTTGGTAGAAATCCACACGTGCGTTCTGCCAAAAGCACCATTTGCATGCATATCGTGTGCTTTTGCAGAAAACTGCATCCGCGTCTACCAAAAGTTGCATATGCCTGCTTAAAACGTGCTTTGGCACAAATCCATGTGCTGGTTCTAAAAAGACCAGCATTGGCATGCTTTTCACGTCGTTTGGTAGAAATCCACACGAGCGTTCTGCCAAAAGCACCATTTGCATGCATATCGTGGGGTTTTGCAGAAAACTGCATCCGCATCTACCAAAAAGTGCATGTGCTTGCTTAAAACGCGTTTTGGCACAAATCCATGTGCGGGTGCTAAAAAAAGCAGCATCGGCATGCTTTTCACGTCGTTTGGTAGAACTCCACACGCGCGTTCTGCCAAAAGCACCATTTGCATGCATATCGTGTGGTTTTGCAGAAAACTGCATCCGCGTCTACCAAAAGATGCATATCCATGCTTAAAACGCGTTTTGGCACAAATCTATGTGCGGGTGCTAAAAAGAGCAGCATTGGCATGCTTTTCACGTCGTTTGGTAGAAATCCACACGCGCGTTCTGCCAAAAGCACCATTTGCGTGCATATCGTGTGGTTTTGCAGAAAACTGCATCCGCGTCTACCAAAAGATGCATATGCGTGGTTAAAACGCGTTTTGCCACAAACCCATGTGCGGGTTCTAAAAAGAGCAGCCTTGGCATGCTTTTCACGTCGTTGGGTAGAAATCCACACGGGCGTTCTGCCAAAAGCACCATTTGCATGCATATCGTGTGGTTTTGCAGAAAACTGCATCCGCGTCAACCAAAAGATGCATATGCATGCTCAAAACGTGTTTCGGCAAAAATCCATGTGCGGGTGCTAAAAAGAGCAGCATTGGCATACTTTTCGCGTCGTTTGGTAGAAATCCACACGCGCGTTCTGCCAAAAGCACCATTTGCATGCATACCGTGCTGTTGCAGAAAACTGCATCCGCGTCTACCAAAAGTTGCATATGCATGCTTAAAACGCGTTTTGGCACAAATCCATGTGCGGGTTCTAAAAAGAGCAGCATTGGTATGCTTCTCACGTCGTTTGGTAGAAATCCACATGCGCGTTCTGCCAAAAGCACCATTTGCATGCATATCGTGTGGTTTTGCAGAAAACTGCATCCGCGTCTACCAAAAGCTTAAAACGCGTTTTGGTACAAATCCATGAGCGGGTTCTAAAAAGAGCAGCATTGGCATGCTTTTCACGTCGTTTGGTAGAAATCCACACGCGCGTTCTGCCAAAAGCACCATTTGCATGCATATCGTGTGGTTTTGCAGAAAACTGCATCCGCGTCTACCAAAAGATGCATATGCTTGCTTAAAACGCCTTTTGGCACAAATCCATGTGCAGGTGCTAAAAAGAGCAGCATCGGCATGCTTTTCACGTCGTTTGGTAGAACTCCACACGCGCGTTCTGCCAAAAGCACCATTTGCATGCATATCGTGTGGTTTTGCAGAAAACTGCATCCGCGTCTACCAAAAGTTGCATATGCCTGCTTAAAACGCGCTTTGGCACAAATCCATGTGCTGGTTCTAAAAAGACCAGCATTGGCATGCTTTTCACGTCGTTTGGTAGAAATCCACACGAGCGTTCTGCCAAAAGCACCATTTGCATGCATATCGTGGGGTTTTGCAGAAAACTGCATCCGCATCTACCAAAAAGTGCATGTGCTTGCTTAAAACGCGTTTTGGCACAAATCCATGTGCGGGTGCTAAAAAAAGCAGCATCGGCATGCTTTTCACGTCGTTTGGTAGAACTCCACACGCGCGTTCTGCCAAAAGCACCATTTGCATGCATATCGTGTGGTTTTGCAGAAAACTGCATCCGCGTCTACCAAAAGATGCATATCCATGCTTAAAACGCGTTTTGGCACAAATCTATGTGCGGGTGCTAAAAAGAGCAGCATTGGCATGCTTTTCACGTCGTTTGGTAGAAATCCACACGCGCGTTCTGCCAAAAGCACCATTTGCGTGCATATCGTGTGGTTTTGCAGAAAACTGCATCCGCGTCTACCAAAAGATGCATATGCATGCTTAAAACGCGTTTTGGCTCAAATCCATGTGCGGGTGCTAAAAAGAGCAGCATTGGCATGCTTTTCACGTCGTTTGGTAGAAATCCACACGTGCGTTCTGCCAAAAGCACCATTTGCATGCATATCGTGTGCTTTTGCAGAAAACTGCATCCGCGTCTACCAATAGTTGCATATGCCTGCTTAAAACGCGTTTTGGCACAAATCCATGTGCTGGTTCTAAAAAGACCAGCATTGGCATGCTTTTCACGTCGTTTGGTAGAAATCCACACGAGCGTTCTGCCAAAAGCACCATTTGCATGCATATCGTGGGGTTTTGCAGAAAACTGCATCCGCATCTACCAAAAAGTGCATGTGCTTGCTTAAAACGCGTTTTGGCACAAATCCATGTGCGGGTGCTAAAAAAAGCAGCATTGGCATGCTTTTCACGTCGTTTGGTAGAAATCCACACGCGCGTTCTGCCAAAAGCACCATTTGCATGCATATCGTGTGGTTTTGCAGAAAACTGCATCCGCGTCAACCAAATGATGCATATGCATGCTCAAAACGCGTTTCGGCAAAAATCCATGTGCGGGTGCTAAAAAGAGCAGCATTGGCATACTTTTCGCGTCGTTTGGTAGAAATCCACACGCGCGTTCTGCCAAAAGCACCATTTGCATGCATACCGTGGTTTTGCAGAAAACTGCATCCGCGTCTACCAAAAGTTCCATATGCATGCTTAAAACGCGTTTTGGCACAAATCCATGTGCGGGTTCTAAAAAGAGCAGCATTGGTATGCTTCTCACGTCGTTTGGTAGAAATCCACACGCGCGTTCTGCCAAAAGCACCATTTGCATGCATATCGTGTGGTTTTGCAGAAAACTGCATCCGCGTCTACCAAAAGTTGCATATGCATGCTTAAAACGCGTTTTGGCACAAATCCATGTGCGGGTGCTAAAAAGAGCAGCATTGGTATGCTTCTCACGTCGTTTGGTAGAAATCCACATGCGCGTTCTGCCAAAAGCACCATTTGCTTGCATATCGTGTGGTTTTGCAGAAAACTGCATCCGCGTCTACCAAAAGCTTAAAACGCGTTTTGGCACAAATCCATGAGCGGGTTCTAAAAAGAGCAGCATTGGCATGCTTTTCACGTCGTTTGGTAGAAATCCACACGCGCGTTCTGCCAAAAGCACCATTTGCATGCATATCGTGTGGTTTTGCAGAAAACTGCATCCGCGTCTACCAAAAGACGCATATGCTTGCTTAAAACGCCTTTTGGCACAAATCCATGTGCAGGTGCAAAAAGAGCAGCATCGGCATGCTTTTCACGTCGTTTGGTAGAACTCCACACGCGCGTTCTGCCAAAAGCACCATTTGCATGCATATCGTGTGGTTTTGCAGAAAACTGCATCCGCGTCTACCAAAAGATGCATATCCATGCTTAAAACGCGTTTTGGCACAAATCTATGTGCGGGTGCTAAAAAGAGCAGCATTGGCATGCTTTTCACGTCGTTTGGTAGAAATCCACACGCGCGTTCTGCCAAAAGCACCATTTGCGTGCATATCGTGTGGTTTTGCAGAAAACTGCATCCGCGTCTACCAAAAGATGCATATGCATGCTTAAAACGCGTTTTGGCACAAATCCATGTGCGGGTGCTAAAAAGAGCAGCATTGGCATGCTTTTCACGTCGTTTGGTAGAAATCCACACGTGCGTTCTGCCAAAAGCACCATTTGCATGCATATCGTGTGCTTTTGCAGAAAACTGCATCCGCGTCTACCAAAAGTAGCATATGCCTGCTTAAAACGCGTTTTGGCACAAATCCATGTGCTGGTTCTAAAAAGACCAGCATTGGCATGCTTTTCACGTCGTTTGGTAGAAATCCACACGAGCGTTCTGCCAAAAGCACCATTTGCATGCATATCGTGGGGTTTTGCAGAAAACTGCATCCGCATCTACCAAAAAGTGCATGTGCTTGCTTAAAACGCGTTTTGGCACAAATCCATGTGCGGGTGCTAAAAAAAGCAGCATTGGCATGCTTTTCACGTCGTTTGGTAGAAATCCACACGCGCGTTCTGCCAAAAGCACCATTTGGATGCATATCGTGTGGTTTTGCAGAAAACTGCGTCCGCGTCTACCAAAAAGTGCATGTGCTTGCTTAAAACGCGTTTTGGCACAAATCCATGTGCAGGTGCTAAAAAGAGCAGCATTGGCATGCTTTTCACGTCGTTTGGTAGAAATCCACACGCGCGTTCGGCCAAAAGCACCATTTCCATGCATATCGTGTGGTTTTGCAGAAAACTGCATCCGCGTCAACCAAAAGATGCATATGCATGCTTAAAACGCGTTTCGGCACAAATCCATGTGCGGGTGCTAAAATGAGCAGCATTGGCATGCTTTTCACGTCGTTTGGTAGAAATCCACACGCGCGTTCTGCCAAAAGCACCATTTGCATGCATATCGTGTGGTTTTGCAGAAAACTGCATCCGCGTCTACCAAAAGATGCATATGCGTGGTTAAAACGCGTTTTGCCACAAACCCATGTGCGGGTTCTAAAAAGAGCAGCGTTGGCATGCTTTTCACGTGGTTTGGTAGAAATCCACACTCGCGTTCTGCCAAAAGCACCTTTTGCATGCATACCGTGGTTTTGCAGAGAACTGCATCCGCGTCTACCAAAAGTTGCATATGCATGCTTAAAACGCGTTTTGGCACAAATCCATGTGCGGGTTCTAAAAAGAGCAGCCTTGGCATGCTTTTCACGTCGTTGGGTAGAAATCCACACGGGCGTTCTGCCAAAAGCACCATTTGCATGCATATCGTGTGGTTTTGCAGAAAACTGCATCCGCGTCAACCAAAAGATGCATATGCATGCTCAAAACGCGTTTCGGCAAAAATCCATGTGCGGGTTCTAAAAAGAGCAGCATTGGTATGCTTCTCACGTCGTTTGGTAGAAATCCACACGCGCGTTCTGCCAAAAGCACCATTTGCATGCATATCGTGTGGTTTTGCAGAAAACTGCATCCGCGTCTACCAAAAGTTGCATATGCATGCTTAAAACGCGTTTTGGCACAAATCCATGTGCGGGTGCTAAAAAGAGCAGCATTGGTATGCTTCTCACGTCGTTTGGTAGAAATCCACATGCGCGTTCTGCCAAAAGCACCATTTGCATGCATATCGTGTGGTTTTGCAGAAAACTGCATCCGCGTCTACCAAAAGCTTAAAACGCGTTTTGGCACAAATCCATGAGCGGGTTCTAAAAAGAGCAGCATTGGCATGCTTTTCACGTCGTTTGGTAGAAATCCACACGCGCGTTCTGCCAAAAGCACCATTTGCATGCATATCGTGTGGTTTTGCAGAAAACTGCATCCGCGTCTACCAAAAGATGCATATGCTTGCTTAAAACGCCTTTTGGCACAAATCCATGTGCGGGTTTTAAAAAGAGCAGCATTGGCATGCTTTTCACGTCGTTTGGTAGAAATCCGCACGCGCGTTCTGCGAAAAGCACCATTTGCATGCATATCATGTGGTTTTGCAGAAAACTGCATCCGCGTCTAGCAAAAGTTGCATATGCATGCTTAAAACGCGTTTTGGCACAAATCCATGTGCGGGTTCTAAAAAGAGCAGCATTGGCATGCTTTTCACGTCGTTTGGTAGAAATCCACACGCGCGTTCTGCCAAAAGCACCATTTGCATGCATATCGTGTGGTTTTGCAGAAAACTGCATCCGCGTCTACCAAAAGATGCATATGCATGCTTAAAACGCGTTTTGGCACAAATCCATGTGCGGGTGCTAAAAAGAGCAGCATTGGTATGCTTCTCACGTCGTTTGGTAGAAATCCACACGGGCGTTCTGCCAAAAGCACCATTTGCATGCATATCGTGTGGTTTTGCAGAAAACTGCATCCGCATCTACCAAAAGATGCATATGCATGCTTAAAACGCGTTTTGGCACAAATCCATGTGCGGCTTCTAAAAAGAGCAGCATTGGCATGCTTTTCATGTCGTTTGGTAGAAATCCACACGGGCGTTCTGCCAAAAGCACCATTTGCATGCATATCGTGTGGTTTTGCAGAAAACTGCATCCGCGTCTACCAAAAGATGCATATCCATGCTTAAAACGCGTTTTGGCACAAATCTATGTGCGGGTGCTAAAAAGAGCAGCATTGGCATGCTTTTCACGTCGTTTGGTAGAAATCCACACGCGCGTTCTGCCAAAAGCACCATTTGCGTGCATATCGTGTGGTTTTGCAGAAAACTGCATCCGCGTCTACCAAAAGATGCATATGCATGCTTAAAACGCGTTTTGGCACAAATCCATGTGCGGGTGCTAAAAAGAGCAGCATTGGCATGCTTTTCACGTCGTTTGGTAGAAATCCACACGTGCGTTCTGCCAAAAGCACCATTTGCATGCATATCGTGTGCTTTTGCAGAAAACTGCATCCGCGTCTACCAAAAGTTGCATATGCCTGCTTAAAACGCGTTTTGGCACAAATCCGTGTGCTGGTTCTAAAAAGACCAGCATTGGCATGCTTTTCACGTCGTTTGGTAGAAATCCACACGAGCGTTCTGCCAAAAGCACCATTTGCATGCATATCGTGCGGTTTTGCAGAAAACTGCATCCGCATCTACCAAAAAGTGCATGTGCTTGCTTAAAACGCGTTTTGGCACAAATCCATGTGCGGGTGCTAAAAAAAGCAGCATTGGCATGCTTTTCACGTCGTTTGGTAGAAATCCACACGCGCGTTCTGCCAAAAGCACCATTTGCATGCATATCGTGTGGTTTTGCAGAAAACTGCATCCGCGTCAACCAAAAGATGCATATGCATGCTCAAAACGCGTTTCGGCAAAAATCCATGTGCGGGTGCTAAAAAGAGCAGCATTGGCATGCTTTTCGCGTCGTTTGGTAGAAATCCACACGCGCGTTCTGCCAAAAGCACCATTTGCATGCATACCGTGGTTTTGCAGAAATCTGCATCCGCGTCTACCAAAAGTTGCATATGCATGCTTAAAACGCGTTTTGGCACAAATCCATGTGCGGGTTCTAAAAAGAGCAGCATTGGTATGCTTCTCACGTCGTTTGGTAGAAATCCACACGCGCGTTCTGCCAAAAGCACCATTTGCATGCATATCGTGTGGTTTTGCAGAAAACTGCATCCGTGTCTACCAAAAGATGCATATGCTTGCTTAAAACGCCTTTTGGCACAAATCCATGTGCAGGTGCTAAAAAGAGCAGCATCGGCATGCTTTTCACGTCGTTTGGTAGAACTCCACACGCGCGTTCTGCCAAAAGCACCATTTGCATGCATATCGTGTGGTTTTGCAGAAAACTGCATCCGTGTCTAACAAAAGATGCATATGCATGCCTAAAACGCGTTTTGGCACAAATCCATGTGCGGGTGCTAAAAAGAGCAGCATTGCCATGCTTTTCACGTCGTTTGGTAGAAATCCACACGTGTGTTCTGCCAAAAGCACCATTTGCATGCATATCGTGTGCTTTTGCAGAAAACTGCATCCGCGTCTACCAAAAGTTGCATATGCCTGCTTAAAACGCGTTTTCGCACATATCCATGTGCTGGTTCTAAAAAGAGCAGCATTGGCATGCTTTTCACGTTGTTTGGTAGAAATCCACACGCGCGTTCTGCCAAAAGCACCATTTGCATGCATATCGTGTGGTTTTGCAGAAAACTGCATCCGCGTCTACCAAAAGCTTAAAACGCGTTTTGGCACAAATCCATGAGCGGGTTCTAAAAAGAGCAGCATTGGCATGCTTTTCACGTCGTTTGGTAGAAATCCACACGCGCGTTCTGCCAAAAGCCCCATTTGCATGCATATCGTGTGGTTTTGCAGAAAACTGCATCCGCGTCTACCAAAACTTGCATATGCATGCTTAAAACGCGTTTTGGCACAAATCCATGTGCGGCTTCTAAAAAGAGCAGCATTGGCATGCTTTTCATGTCGTTTGGTAGAAATCCACACGCGCGTTCTGCCAAAAGCACCATTTGCATGCATATCGTGTGGTTTTGCAGAAAACTGCATCCGCGTCTACCAAAAGCTTAAAACGCGTTTTGGCACAAATCCATGTGCGGGTGCTAAAAAGAGCAGCATTGGTATGCTTCTCACGTCGTTTGGTAGAAATCCACACGGGCGTTCTGCCAAAAGAACCATTTGCATGCATATCGTGTGGTTTTGCAGAAAACTGCATCCGCATCTACCAAAAGATGCATATGCATGCTTAAAACGCGTTTTGGCTCAAATCCATGTGCGGCTTCTAAAAAGAGCAGCATTGGTATGCTTCTCACGTCGTTTGGTAGAAATCCACATGCGCGTTCTGCCAAAAGCACCATTTGCATGCATATCGTGTGGTTTTGCAGAAAACTGCATCCGCGTCTACCAAAAGATGCATATGCATGCTTAAAACGCGTTTTGGCACAAATCCATGTGCGGGTTTTAAAAAGAGCAGCATTGGCATGCTTTTCACGTCGTTTGGTAGAAATCCACACGTGCGTTCTGCCAAAAGCACCATTTGCATGCATATCGTGTGGTTTTGCAGAAAACTGCATCCGCGTCTACCAAAAGATGCATATGCTTGCTTAAAACGCCTTTTGGCACAAATCCATGTGCAGGTGCTAAAAAGAGCAGCATCGGCATGCTTTTCACGTCGTTTGGTAGAACTCCACACGCGCGTTCTGCCAAAAGCACCATTTGCATGCATATCGTGTGGTTTTGCAGAAAACTGCATCCGCGTCTACCAAAAGATGCATATCCATGCTTAAAACGCGTTTTGGCACAAATCTATGTGCGGGTGCTAAAAAGAGCAGCATTGGCATGCTTTTCACGTCGTTTGGTAGAAATCCACACGCGCGTTCTGCCAAAAGCAGCATTTGCGTGCATATCGTGTGGTTTTGCAGAAAACTGCATCCGCGTCTACCAAAAGATGCATATGCATGCTTAAAACGCGTTTTGGCACAAATCCATGTGCGGGTGCTAAAAAGAGCAGCATTGGCATGCTTTTCACGTCGTTTGGTAGAAATCCACACGTGCGTTCTGCCAAAAGCACCATTTGCATACATATCGTGTGCTTTTGCAGAAAACTGCATCCGCGTCTACCAAAAGTTGCATATGCCTGCTTAAAACGCGTTTTGGCACAAATCCATGTGCTGGTTCTAAAAAGACCAGCATTGGCATGCTTTTCACGTCGTTTGGTAGAAATCCACACGAGCGTTCTGCCAAAAGCACCATTTGCATGCATATCGTGGGGTTTTGCAGAAAACTGCATCCGCATCTACCAAAAAGTGCATGTGCTTGCTTAAAACGCGTTTTGGCACAAATCCATGTGCGGGTGCTAAAAAAAGCAGCATTGGCATGCTTTTCACGTCGTTTGGTAGAAATCCACACGCGCGTTCTGCCAAAAGCACCATTTGCATGCATATCGTGTGGTTTTGCAGAAAACTGCATCCGTGTGTACCTAAAGATGCATATGCATGCTTAAAACGCGTTTTGGCACAAATCCATGTGCGGGTGCTAAAAACAGCAGCATTGGCATGCTTTTCACGTCGTTTGGTAGAAATCCACACGCGCGTACTGCCAAAAGCACCATTTGCATGCATATCGTGTGGTTTTGCAGAAAACTGCATCCGCGTCTACCAAAAGTTGCATATGCATGCTTAACACGCGTTTTGGCACAAATCCATGTGCGGGTTCTAAAAAGAGCAGCATTGGCATGCTTTTCACGTCGTTTGGTAGAAATCCACACGCCCGTTCTGCCAAAAGCACCATTTGCATGCATATCGTGTGGTTTTGCAGAAAACTGCATCCGCGTCTACCAAAACTTGCATATGCATGCTTAAAACGCGTTTTGGCACAAATCCATGTGCGGCTTCTAAAAAGAGCAGCATTGGCATGCTTTTCATGTCGTTTGGTAGAAAACCACACGCGCGTTCTGCCAAAAGCACCATTTGCATGCATATCGTGTGGTTTTGCAAAAAACTGCATGCGCATCTAATGCATATGCATGCTTAAAACGCGTTTTGGCTCAAATCCATGTGCGGGTTCTAAAAATAGCAGCATTGGCATGCTTTTCACGTCGTTTGGTAGAAATCCACACACGCGTTCTGCCAAAAGCACCATTTGCATGCATATCGTGTGGTTTTGCAGAAAACTGCATCCGCGTCTACCAAAACTTGCATATGCATGCTTAAAACGCGTTTTGGCACAAATCCATGTGCGGCTTCTATAGAGAGCAGCATTGGCATGCTTTTCACGTCGTTTGGTAGAAATCCACACGCGCGTTCTGCCAAAAGCACCTTTGCATGCATATCGTGTGGTTTTGCAGAAAACTGCATCCGCGTCTACCAAAAGCTTAAAACGCGTTTTGGCACAAATCCATGTGCGGGTGCTAAAAAGAGCAGCATTGGTATGCTTCTCACGTCGTTTGGTAGAAATCCACACGGGCGTTCTGCCAAAAGCACCATTTGCATGCATATCGTGTGGTTTTGCAGAAAACTGCATCCGCATCTACCAAAAGATGCATATGCATGCTTAAAACGCGTTTTGGCTCAAATCCATGTGCGGCTTCTAAAAAGAGCAGCATTGGTATGCTTCTCACGTCGTTTGGTAGAAATCCACATGCGCGTTCTGCCAAAAGCACCATTTGCATGCATATCGTGTGGTTTTGCAGAAAACTGCATCCGCGTCTACCAAAAGATGCATATGCATGCTTAAAACGCGTTTTGGCACAAATCCATGTGCGGGTTTTAAAAAGAGCAGCATTGGCATGCTTTTCACGTCGTTTGGTAGAAATCCACACGCGCGTTCTGCCAAAAGCACCATTTGCATGCATATCGTGTGGTTTTGCAGAAAACTGCATCCGCGTCTACCAAAAGATGCATATGCATGCTTAAAACGCGTTTTGGCACAAATCCATGTGCAGGTGCTAAAAAGAGCAGCATTGGCATGCTTTTCACGTCGTTTGGTAGAAATCCACACGCGCGTTCTGCCAAAAGCACCATTTGCGTGCATATCGTGTGGTTTTGCAGAAAACTGCATCCGTGTCTAACAAAAGATGCATATGCATGCTTAAAACGCGTTTTGGCACAAATCCATGTGCGGGTGCTAAAAAGAGCAGCATTGCCATGCTTTTCACGTCGTTTGGTAGAAATCCACACGTGTGTTCTGCCAAAAGCACCATTTGCATGCATATCGTGTGCTTTTGCAAAAAACTGCATCCGCGTCTACCAAAAGTTGCATATGCCTGCTTAAAACGCGTTTTCGCACATATCCATGTGCTGGTTCTAAAAAGAGCAGCATTGGCATGCTTTTCACGTTGTTTGGTAGAAATCCACACGCGCGTTCTGCCAAAAGCACCATTTGCATGCATATCGTGTGGTTTTGCAGAAAACTGCATCCGCGTCTACCAAAAGCTTAAAACGCGTTTTGGCACAAATCCATGAGCGGGTTCTAAAAAGAGCAGCATTGGCATGCTTTTCACGTCGTTTGGTAGAAATCCACACGCGCGTTCTGCCAAAAGCCCCATTTGCATGCATATCGTGTGGTTTTGCAGAAAACTGCATCCGCGTCTACCAAAACTTGCATATGCATGCTTAAAACGCGTTTTGGCACAAATCCATGTGCGGCTTCTAAAAAGAGCAGCATTGGCATGCTTTTCATGTCGTTTGGTAGAAATCCACACGCGCGTTCTGCCAAAAGCACCATTTGCATGCATATCGTGTGGTTTTGCAGAAAACTGCATCCGCGTCTACCAAAAGCTTAAAACGCGTTTTGGCACAAATCCATGTGCGGGTGCTAAAAAGAGCAGCATTGGTATGCTTCTCACGTCGTTTGGTAGAAATCCACACGGGCGTTCTGCCAAAAGAACCATTTGCATGCATATCGTGTGGTTTTGCAGAAAACTGCATCCGCATCTACCAAAAGATGCATATGCATGCTTAAAACGCGTTTTGGCTCAAATCCATGTGCGGCTTCTAAAAAGAGCAGCATTGGTATGCTTCTCACGTCGTTTGGTAGAAATCCACATGCGCGTTCTGCCAAAAGCACCATTTGCATGCATATCGTGTGGTTTTGCAGAAAACTGCATCCGCGTCTACCAAAAGATGCATATGCATGCTTAAAACGCGTTTTGGCACAAATCCATGTGCGGGTTTTAAAAAGAGCAGCATTGGCATGCTTTTCACGTCGTTTGGTAGAAATCCACACGTGCGTTCTGCCAAAAGCACCATTTGCATGCATATCGTGTGGTTTTGCAGAAAACTGCATCCGCGTCTACCAAAAGATGCATATGCTTGCTTAAAACGCCTTTTGGCACAAATCCATGTGCAGGTGCTAAAAAGAGCAGCATCGGCATGCTTTTCACGTCGTTTGGTAGAACTCCACACGCGCGTTCTGCCAAAAGCACCATTTGCATGCATATCGTGTGGTTTTGCAGAAAACTGCATCCGCGTCTACCAAAAGATGCATATCCATGCTTAAAACGCGTTTTGGCACAAATCTATGTGCGGGTGCTAAAAAGAGCAGCATTGGCATGCTTTTCACGTCGTTTGGTAGAAATCCACACGCGCGTTCTGCCAAAAGCAGCATTTGCGTGCATATCGTGTGGTTTTGCAGAAAACTGCATCCGCGTCTACCAAAAGATGCATATGCATGCTTAAAACGCGTTTTGGCACAAATCCATGTGCGGGTGCTAAAAAGAGCAGCATTGGCATGCTTTTCACGTCGTTTGGTAGAAATCCACACGTGCGTTCTGCCAAAAGCACCATTTGCATACATATCGTGTGCTTTTGCAGAAAACTGCATCCGCGTCTACCAAAAGTTGCATATGCCTGCTTAAAACGCGTTTTGGCACAAATCCATGTGCTGGTTCTAAAAAGACCAGCATTGGCATGCTTTTCACGTCGTTTGGTAGAAATCCACACGAGCGTTCTGCCAAAAGCACCATTTGCATGCATATCGTGGGGTTTTGCAGAAAACTGCATCCGCATCTACCAAAAAGTGCATGTGCTTGCTTAAAACGCGTTTTGGCACAAATCCATGTGCGGGTGCTAAAAAAAGCAGCATTGGCATGCTTTTCACGTCGTTTGGTAGAAATCCACACGCGCGTTCTGCCAAAAGCACCATTTGCATGCATATCGTGTGGTTTTGCAGAAAACTGCATCCGTGTGTACCTAAAGATGCATATGCATGCTTAAAACGCGTTTTGGCACAAATCCATGTGCGGGTGCTAAAAACAGCAGCATTGGCATGCTTTTCACGTCGTTTGGTAGAAATCCACACGCGCGTACTGCCAAAAGCACCATTTGCATGCATATCGTGTGGTTTTGCAGAAAACTGCATCCGCGTCTACCAAAAGTTGCATATGCATGCTTAACACGCGTTTTGGCACAAATCCATGTGCGGGTTCTAAAAAGAGCAGCATTGGCATGCTTTTCACGTCGTTTGGTAGAAATCCACACGCCCGTTCTGCCAAAAGCACCATTTGCATGCATATCGTGTGGTTTTGCAGAAAACTGCATCCGCGTCTACCAAAACTTGCATATGCATGCTTAAAACGCGTTTTGGCACAAATCCATGTGCGGCTTCTAAAAAGAGCAGCATTGGCATGCTTTTCATGTCGTTTGGTAGAAAACCACACGCGCGTTCTGCCAAAAGCACCATTTGCATGCATATCGTGTGGTTTTGCAAAAAACTGCATGCGCATCTAATGCATATGCATGCTTAAAACGCGTTTTGGCTCAAATCCATGTGCGGGTTCTAAAAATAGCAGCATTGGCATGCTTTTCACGTCGTTTGGTAGAAATCCACACACGCGTTCTGCCAAAAGCACCATTTGCATGCATATCGTGTGGTTTTGCAGAAAACTGCATCCGCGTCTACCAAAACTTGCATATGCATGCTTAAAACGCGTTTTGGCACAAATCCATGTGCGGCTTCTATAGAGAGCAGCATTGGCATGCTTTTCACGTCGTTTGGTAGAAATCCAAACGCGCGTTCTGCCAAAAGCACCTTTGCATGCATATCGTGTGGTTTTGCAGAAAACTGCATCCGCGTCTACCAAAAGCTTAAAACGCGTTTTGGCACAAATCCATGTGCGGGTGCTAAAAAGAGCAGCATTGGTATGCTTCTCACGTCGTTTGGTAGAAATCCACACGGGCGTTCTGCCAAAAGAACCATTTGCATGCATATCGTGTGGTTTTGCAGAAAACTGCATCCGCATCTACCAAAAGATGCATATGCATGCTTAAAACGCGTTTTGGCTCAAATCCATGTGCGGCTTCTAAAAAGAGCAGCATTGGTATGCTTCTCACGTCGTTTGGTAGAAATCCACATGCGCGTTCTGCCAAAAGCACCATTTGCATGCATATCGTGTGGTTTTGCAGAAAACTGCATCCGCGTCTACCAAAAGATGCATATGCATGCTTAAAACGCGTTTTGGCACAAATCCATGTGCGGGTTTTAAAAAGAGCAGCATTGGCATGCTTTTCACGTCGTTTGGTAGAAATCCACACGTGCGTTCTGCCAAAAGCACCATTTGCATGCATATCGTGTGGTTTTGCAGAAAACTGCATCCGCGTCTACCAAAAGATGCATATGCTTGCTTAAAACGCCTTTTGGCACAAATCCATGTGCAGGTGCTAAAAAGAGCAGCATCGGCATGCTTTTCACGTCGTTTGGTAGAACTCCACACGCGCGTTCTGCCAAAAGCACCATTTGCATGCATATCGTGTGGTTTTGCAGAAAACTGCATCCGCGTCTACCAAAAGATGCATATCCATGCTTAAAACGCGTTTTGGCACAAATCTATGTGCGGGTGCTAAAAAGAGCAGCATTGGCATGCTTTTCACGTCGTTTGGTAGAAATCCACACGCGCGTTCTGCCAAAAGCAGCATTTGCGTGCATATCGTGTGGTTTTGCAGAAAACTGCATCCGCGTCTACCAAAAGATGCATATGCATGCTTAAAACGCGTTTTGGCACAAATCCATGTGCGGGTGCTAAAAAGAGCAGCATTGGCATGCTTTTCACGTCGTTTGGTAGAAATCCACACGTGCGTTCTGCCAAAAGCACCATTTGCATACATATCGTGTGCTTTTGCAGAAAACTGCATCCGCGTCTACCAAAAGTTGCATATGCCTGCTTAAAACGCGTTTTGGCACAAATCCATGTGCTGGTTCTAAAAAGACCAGCATTGGCATGCTTTTCACGTCGTTTGGTAGAAATCCACACGAGCGTTCTGCCAAAAGCACCATTTGCATGCATATCGTGGGTTTTGCAGAAAACTGCATCCGCATCTACCAAAAAGTGCATGTGCTTGCTTAAAACGCGTTTTGGCACAAATCCATGTGCGGGTGCTAAAAAAAGCAGCATTGGCATGCTTTTCACGTCGTTTGGTAGAAATCCACACGCGCGTTCTGCCAAAAGCACCATTTGCATGCATATCGTGTGGTTTTGCAGAAAACTGCATCCGTGTGTACCTAAAGATGCATATGCATGCTTAAAACGCGTTTTGGCACAAATCCATGTGCGGGTGCTAAAAACAGCAGCATTGGCATGCTTTTCACGTCGTTTGGTAGAAATCCACACGCGCGTACTGCCAAAAGCACCATTTGCATGCATATCGTGTGGTTTTGCAGAAAACTGCATCCGCGTCTACCAAAAGTTGCATATGCATGCTTAACACGCGTTTTGGCACAAATCCATGTGCGGGTTCTAAAAAGAGCAGCATTGGCATGCTTTTCACGTCGTTTGGTAGAAATCCACACGCCCGTTCTGCCAAAAGCACCATTTGCATGCATATCGTGTGGTTTTGCAGAAAACTGCATCCGCGTCTACCAAAACTTGCATATGCATGCTTAAAACGCGTTTTGGCACAAATCCATGTGCGGCTTCTAAAAAGAGCAGCATTGGCATGCTTTTCATGTCGTTTGGTAGAAAACCACACGCGCGTTCTGCCAAAAGCACCATTTGCATGCATATCGTGTGGTTTTGCAAAAACTGCATGCGCATCTAATGCATATGCATGCTTAAAACGCGTTTTGGCTCAAATCCATGTGCGGGTTCTAAAAATAGCAGCATTGGCATGCTTTTCACGTCGTTTGGTAGAAATCCACACACGCGTTCTGCCAAAAGCACCATTTGCATGCATATCGTGTGGTTTTGCAGAAAACTGCATCCGCGTCTACCAAAACTTGCATATGCATGCTTAAAACGCGTTTTGGCACAAATCCATGTGCGGCTTCTATAGAGAGCAGCATTGGCATGCTTTTCACGTCGTTTGGTAGAAATCCAAACGCGCGTTCTGCCAAAAGCACCTTTGCATGCATATCGTGTGGTTTTGCAGAAAACTGCATCCGCGTCTACCAAAAGCTTAAAACGCGTTTTGGCACAAATCCATGTGCGGGTGCTAAAAAGAGCAGCATTGGTATGCTTCTCACGTCGTTTGGTAGAAATCCACACGGGCGTTCTGCCAAAAGAACCATTTGCATGCATATCGTGTGGTTTTGCAGAAAACTGCATCCGCATCTACCAAAAGATGCATATGCATGCTTAAAACGCGTTTTGGCTCAAATCCATGTGCGGCTTCTAAAAAGAGCAGCATTGGTATGCTTCTCACGTCGTTTGGTAGAAATCCACATGCGCGTTCTGCCAAAAGCACCATTTGCATGCATATCGTGTGGTTTTGCAGAAAACTGCATCCGCGTCTACCAAAAGATGCATATGCATGCTTAAAACGCGTTTTGGCACAAATCCATGTGCGGGTTTTAAAAAGAGCAGCATTGGCATGCTTTTCACGTCGTTTGGTAGAAATCCACACGTGCGTTCTGCCAAAAGCACCATTTGCATGCATATCGTGTGGTTTGCAGAAAACTGCATCCGCGTCTACCAAAAGATGCATATGCTTGCTTAAAACGCCTTTTGGCACAAATCCATGTGCAGGTGCTAAAAAGAGCAGCATCGGCATGCTTTTCACGTCGTTTGGTAGAACTCCACACGCGCGTTCTGCCAAAAGCACCATTTGCATGCATATCGTGTGGTTTTGCAGAAAACTGCATCCGCGTCTACCAAAAGATGCATATCCATGCTTAAAACGCGTTTTGGCACAAATCTATGTGCGGGTGCTAAAAAGAGCAGCATTGGCATGCTTTTCACGTCGTTTGGTAGAAATCCACACGCGCGTTCTGCCAAAAGCAGCATTTGCGTGCATATCGTGTGGTTTTGCAGAAAACTGCATCCGCGTCTACCAAAAGATGCATATGCATGCTTAAAACGCGTTTTGGCACAAATCCATGTGCGGGTGCTAAAAAGAGCAGCATTGGCATGCTTTTCACGTCGTTTGGTAGAAATCCACACGTGCGTTCTGCCAAAAGCACCATTTGCATACATATCGTGTGCTTTTGCAGAAAACTGCATCCGCGTCTACCAAAAGTTGCATATGCCTGCTTAAAACGCGTTTTGGCACAAATCCATGTGCTGGTTCTAAAAAGACCAGCATTGGCATGCTTTTCACGTCGTTTGGTAGAAATCCACACGAGCGTTCTGCCAAAAGCACCATTTGCATGCATATCGTGGGGTTTTGCAGAAAACTGCATCCGCATCTACCAAAAAGTGCATGTGCTTGCTTAAAACGCGTTTTGGCACAAATCCATGTGCGGGTGCTAAAAAAAGGAGCATTGGCATGCTTTTCACGTCGTTTGGTAGAAATCCACACGCGCGTTCTGCCAAAAGCACCATTTGCATGCATATCGTGTGGTTTTGCAGAAAACTGCATCCGTGTGTACCTAAAGATGCATATGCATGCTTAAAACGCGTTTTGGCACAAATCCATGTGCGGGTGCTAAAAACAGCAGCATTGGCATGCTTTTCACGTCGTTTGGTAGAAATCCACACGCGCGTACTGCCAAAAGCACCATTTGCATGCATATCGTGTGGTTTTGCAGAAAACTGCATCCGCGTCTACCAAAAGTTGCATATGCATGCTTAACACGCGTTTTGGCACAAATCCATGTGCGGGTTCT
>NW_027225716.1:0-105044 GCF_038994185.2 Dermacentor albipictus | reverse complement strand
GCGCCTCCTGTGCCGGCTGTGCTTGTGGTTTTGTTGCTGCCTCCCCTTGCTGCTCCCACGTGCAAGGCACCTGTCACCGCCCCCTTCTGCCCGAGCAGTGTGCGTCCCTTTGTGCCAGACGCTCTCACGTGCTGACACTTGCGCCTCCTGTGCCGGCTGTGGTTGTGGTTTTGTTGCTGCCTCCCCTTGCTGCTCCCACGTGCAAGGCACCTGTCACCGCCCCCTTCTGCCCGAGCAGTGTGCGTCCCTTTGTGCCAGACGCTCTCACGTGCTGACACTTGCGCCTCCTGTGCCGGCTGTGCTTGTGGTTTTGTTGCTGCCTCCCCTTGCTGCTCCCACGTGCAAGGCACCTGTCACCGCCCCCTTCTGCCCGAGCAGTGTGCGTCCCTTTGTGCCAGACGCTCTCACGTGCTGACACTTGCGCCTCCTGTGCCGGCTGTGCTTGTGGTTTTGTTGCTGCCTCCCCTTGCTGCTCCCACGTGCAAGGCACCTGTCACCGCCCCCTTCTGCCCGAGCAGTGTGCGTCCCTTTGTGCCAGACGCTCTCACGTGCTGACACTTGCGCCTCCTGTGCCGGCTGTGCTTGTGGTTTTGTTGCTGCCTCCCCTTGCTGCTCCCACGTGCAAGGCACCTGTCACCGCCCCCTTCTGCCCGAGCAGTGTGCGTCCCTTTGTGCCAGACGCTCTCACGTGCTGACACTTGCGCCTCCTGTGCCGGCTGTGCTTGTGGTTTTGTTGCTGCCTCCCCTTGCTGCTCCCACGTGCAAGGCACCTGTCACCGCCCCCTTCTGCCCGAGCAGTGTGCGTCCCTTTGTGCCAGACGCTCTCACGTGCTGACACTTGCGCCTCCTGTGCCGGCTGTGCTTGTGGTTTTGTTGCTGCCTCCCCTTGCTGCTCCCACGTGCAAGGCACCTGTCACCGCCCCCTTCTGCCCGAGCAGTGTGCGTCCCTTTGTGCCAGACGCTCTCACGTGCTGACACTTGCGCCTCCTGTGCCGGCTGTGCTTGTGGTTTTGTTGCTGCCTCCCCTTGCTGCTCCCACGTGCAAGGCACCTGTCACCGCCCCCTTCTGCCCGAGCAGTGTGCGTCCCTTTGTGCCAGACGCTCTCACGTGCTGACACTTGCGCCTCCTGTGCCGGCTGTGCTTGTGGTTTTGTTGCTGCCTCCCCTTGCTGCTCCCACGTGCAAGGCACCTGTCACCGCCCCCTTCTGCCCGAGCAGTGTGCGTCCCTTTGTGCCAGACGCTCTCACGTGCTGACACTTGCGCCTCCTGTGCCGGCTGTGCTTGTGGTTTTGTTGCTGCCTCCCCTTGCTGCTCCCACGTGCAAGGCACCTGTCACCGCCCCCTTCTGCCCGAGCAGTGTGCGTCCCTTTGTGCCAGACGCTCTCACGTGCTGACACTTGCGCCTCCTGTGCCGGCTGTGCTTGTGGTTTTGTTGCTGCCTCCCCTTGCTGCTCCCACGTGCAAGGCACCTGTCACCGCCCCCTTCTGCCCGAGCAGTGTGCGTCCCTTTGTGCCAGACGCTCTCACGTGCTGACACTTGCGCCTCCTGTGCCGGCTGTGCTTGTGGTTTTGTTGCTGCCTCCCCTTGCTGCTCCCACGTGCAAGGCACCTGTCACCGCCCCCTTCTGCCCGAGCAGTGTGCGTCCCTTTGTGCCAGACGCTCTCACGTGCTGACACTTGCGCCTCCTGTGCCGGCTGTGCTTGTGGTTTTGTTGCTGCCTCCCCTTGCTGCTCCCACGTGCAAGGCACCTGTCACCGCCCCCTTCTGCCCGAGCAGTGTGCGTCCCTTTGTGCCAGACGCTCTCACGTGCTGACACTTGCGCCTCCTGTGCCGGCTGTGCTTGTGGTTTTGTTGCTGCCTCCCCTTGCTGCTCCCACGTGCAAGGCACCTGTCACCGCCCCCTTCTGCCCGAGCAGTGTGCGTCCCTTTGTGCCAGACGCTCTCACGTGCTGACACTTGCGCCTCCTGTGCCGGCTGTGCTTGTGGTTTTGTTGCTGCCTCCCCTTGCTGCTCCCACGTGCAAGGCACCTGTCACCGCCCCCTTCTGCCCGAGCAGTGTGCGTCCCTTTGTGCCAGACGCTCTCACGTGCTGACACTTGCGCCTCCTGTGCCGGCTGTGCTTGTGGTTTTGTTGCTGCCTCCCCTTGCTGCTCCCACGTGCAAGGCACCTGTCACCGCCCCCTTCTGCCCGAGCAGTGTGCGTCCCTTTGTGCCAGACGCTCTCACGTGCTGACACTTGCGCCTCCTGTGCCGGCTGTGCTTGTGGTTTTGTTGCTGCCTCCCCTTGCTGCTCCCACGTGCAAGGCACCTGTCACCGCCCCCTTCTGCCCGAGCAGTGTGCGTCCCTTTGTGCCAGACGCTCTCACGTGCTGACACTTGCGCCTCCTGTGCCGGCTGTGCTTGTGGTTTTGTTGCTGCCTCCCCTTGCTGCTCCCACGTGCAAGGCACCTGTCACCGCCCCCTTCTGCCCGAGCAGTGTGCGTCCCTTTGTGCCAGACGCTCTCACGTGCTGACACTTGCGCCTCCTGTGCCGGCTGTGCTTGTGGTTTTGTTGCTGCCTCCCCTTGCTGCTCCCACGTGCAAGGCACCTGTCACCGCCCCCTTCTGCCCGAGCAGTGTGCGTCCCTTTGTGCCAGACGCTCTCACGTGCTGACACTTGCGCCTCCTGTGCCGGCTGTGCTTGTGGTTTTGTTGCTGCCTCCCCTTGCTGCTCCCACGTGCAAGGCACCTGTCACCGCCCCCTTCTGCCCGAGCAGTGTGCGTCCCTTTGTGCCAGACGCTCTCACGTGCTGACACTTGCGCCTCCTGTGCCGGCTGTGCTTGTGGTTTTGTTGCTGCCTCCCCTTGCTGCTCCCACGTGCAAGGCACCTGTCACCGCCCCCTTCTGCCCGAGCAGTGTGCGTCCCTTTGTGCCAGACGCTCTCACGTGCTGACACTTGCGCCTCCTGTGCCGGCTGTGCTTGTGGTTTTGTTGCTGCCTCCCCTTGCTGCTCCCACGTGCAAGGCACCTGTCACCGCCCCCTTCTGCCCGAGCAGTGTGCGTCCCTTTGTGCCAGACGCTCTCACGTGCTGACACTTGCGCCTCCTGTGCCGGCTGTGCTTGTGGTTTTGTTGCTGCCTCCCCTTGCTGCTCCCACGTGCAAGGCACCTGTCACCGCCCCCTTCTGCCCGAGCAGTGTGCGTCCCTTTGTGCCAGACGCTCTCACGTGCTGACACTTGCGCCTCCTGTGCCGGCTGTGCTTGTGGTTTTGTTGCTGCCTCCCCTTGCTGCTCCCACGTGCAAGGCACCTGTCACCGCCCCCTTCTGCCCGAGCAGTGTGCGTCCCTTTGTGCCAGACGCTCTCACGTGCTGACACTTGCGCCTCCTGTGCCGGCTGTGCTTGTGGTTTTGTTGCTGCCTCCCCTTGCTGCTCCCACGTGCAAGGCACCTGTCACCGCCCCCTTCTGCCCGAGCAGTGTGCGTCCCTTTGTGCCAGACGCTCTCACGTGCTGACACTTGCGCCTCCTGTGCCGGCTGTGCTTGTGGTTTTGTTGCTGCCTCCCCTTGCTGCTCCCACGTGCAAGGCACCTGTCACCGCCCCCTTCTGCCCGAGCAGTGTGCGTCCCTTTGTGCCAGACGCTCTCACGTGCTGACACTTGCGCCTCCTGTGCCGGCTGTGCTTGTGGTTTTGTTGCTGCCTCCCCTTGCTGCTCCCACGTGCAAGGCACCTGTCACCGCCCCCTTCTGCCCGAGCAGTGTGCGTCCCTTTGTGCCAGACGCTCTCACGTGCTGACACTTGCGCCTCCTGTGCCGGCTGTGCTTGTGGTTTTGTTGCTGCCTCCCCTTGCTGCTCCCACGTGCAAGGCACCTGTCACCGCCCCCTTCTGCCCGAGCAGTGTGCGTCCCTTTGTGCCAGACGCTCTCACGTGCTGACACTTGCGCCTCCTGTGCCGGCTGTGCTTGTGGTTTTGTTGCTGCCTCCCCTTGCTGCTCCCACGTGCAAGGCACCTGTCACCGCCCCCTTCTGCCCGAGCAGTGTGCGTCCCTTTGTGCCAGACGCTCTCACGTGCTGACACTTGCGCCTCCTGTGCCGGCTGTGCTTGTGGTTTTGTTGCTGCCTCCCCTTGCTGCTCCCACGTGCAAGGCACCTGTCACCGCCCCCTTCTGCCCGAGCAGTGTGCGTCCCTTTGTGCCAGACGCTCTCACGTGCTGACACTTGCGCCTCCTGTGCCGGCTGTGCTTGTGGTTTTGTTGCTGCCTCCCCTTGCTGCTCCCACGTGCAAGGCACCTGTCACCGCCCCCTTCTGCCCGAGCAGTGTGCGTCCCTTTGTGCCAGACGCTCTCACGTGCTGACACTTGCGCCTCCTGTGCCGGCTGTGCTTGTGGTTTTGTTGCTGCCTCCCCTTGCTGCTCCCACGTGCAAGGCACCTGTCACCGCCCCCTTCTGCCCGAGCAGTGTGCGTCCCTTTGTGCCAGACGCTCTCACGTGCTGACACTTGCGCCTCCTGTGCCGGCTGTGCTTGTGGTTTTGTTGCTGCCTCCCCTTGCTGCTCCCACGTGCAAGGCACCTGTCACCGCCCCCTTCTGCCCGAGCAGTGTGCGTCCCTTTGTGCCAGACGCTCTCACGTGCTGACACTTGCGCCTCCTGTGCCGGCTGTGCTTGTGGTTTTGTTGCTGCCTCCCCTTGCTGCTCCCACGTGCAAGGCACCTGTCACCGCCCCCTTCTGCCCGAGCAGTGTGCGTCCCTTTGTGCCAGACGCTCTCACGTGCTGACACTTGCGCCTCCTGTGCCGGCTGTGCTTGTGGTTTTGTTGCTGCCTCCCCTTGCTGCTCCCACGTGCAAGGCACCTGTCACCGCCCCCTTCTGCCCGAGCAGTGTGCGTCCCTTTGTGCCAGACGCTCTCACGTGCTGACACTTGCGCCTCCTGTGCCGGCTGTGCTTGTGGTTTTGTTGCTGCCTCCCCTTGCTGCTCCCACGTGCAAGGCACCTGTCACCGCCCCCTTCTGCCCGAGCAGTGTGCGTCCCTTTGTGCCAGACGCTCTCACGTGCTGACACTTGCGCCTCCTGTGCCGGCTGTGCTTGTGGTTTTGTTGCTGCCTCCCCTTGCTGCTCCCACGTGCAAGGCACCTGTCACCGCCCCCTTCTGCCCGAGCAGTGTGCGTCCCTTTGTGCCAGACGCTCTCACGTGCTGACACTTGCGCCTCCTGTGCCGGCTGTGCTTGTGGTTTTGTTGCTGCCTCCCCTTGCTGCTCCCACGTGCAAGGCACCTGTCACCGCCCCCTTCTGCCCGAGCAGTGTGCGTCCCTTTGTGCCAGACGCTCTCACGTGCTGACACTTGCGCCTCCTGTGCCGGCTGTGCTTGTGGTTTTGTTGCTGCCTCCCCTTGCTGCTCCCACGTGCAAGGCACCTGTCACCGCCCCCTTCTGCCCGAGCAGTGTGCGTCCCTTTGTGCCAGACGCTCTCACGTGCTGACACTTGCGCCTCCTGTGCCGGCTGTGCTTGTGGTTTTGTTGCTGCCTCCCCTTGCTGCTCCCACGTGCAAGGCACCTGTCACCGCCCCCTTCTGCCCGAGCAGTGTGCGTCCCTTTGTGCCAGACGCTCTCACGTGCTGACACTTGCGCCTCCTGTGCCGGCTGTGCTTGTGGTTTTGTTGCTGCCTCCCCTTGCTGCTCCCACGTGCAAGGCACCTGTCACCGCCCCCTTCTGCCCGAGCAGTGTGCGTCCCTTTGTGCCAGACGCTCTCACGTGCTGACACTTGCGCCTCCTGTGCCGGCTGTGCTTGTGGTTTTGTTGCTGCCTCCCCTTGCTGCTCCCACGTGCAAGGCACCTGTCACCGCCCCCTTCTGCCCGAGCAGTGTGCGTCCCTTTGTGCCAGACGCTCTCACGTGCTGACACTTGCGCCTCCTGTGCCGGCTGTGCTTGTGGTTTTGTTGCTGCCTCCCCTTGCTGCTCCCACGTGCAAGGCACCTGTCACCGCCCCCTTCTGCCCGAGCAGTGTGCGTCCCTTTGTGCCAGACGCTCTCACGTGCTGACACTTGCGCCTCCTGTGCCGGCTGTGCTTGTGGTTTTGTTGCTGCCTCCCCTTGCTGCTCCCACGTGCAAGGCACCTGTCACCGCCCCCTTCTGCCCGAGCAGTGTGCGTCCCTTTGTGCCAGACGCTCTCACGTGCTGACACTTGCGCCTCCTGTGCCGGCTGTGCTTGTGGTTTTGTTGCTGCCTCCCCTTGCTGCTCCCACGTGCAAGGCACCTGTCACCGCCCCCTTCTGCCCGAGCAGTGTGCGTCCCTTTGTGCCAGACGCTCTCACGTGCTGACACTTGCGCCTCCTGTGCCGGCTGTGGTTGTGGTTTTGTTGCTGCCTCCCCTTGCTGCTCCCACGTGCAAGGCACCTGTCACCGCCCCCTTCTGCCCGAGCAGTGTGCGTCCCTTTGTGCCAGACGCTCTCACGTGCTGACACTTGCGCCTCCTGTGCCGGCTGTGCTTGTGGTTTTGTTGCTGCCTCCCCTTGCTGCTCCCACGTGCAAGGCACCTGTCACCGCCCCCTTCTGCCCGAGCAGTGTGCGTCCCTTTGTGCCAGACGCTCTCACGTGCTGACACTTGCGCCTCCTGTGCCGGCTGTGGTTGTGGTTTTGTTGCTGCCTCCCCTTGCTGCTCCCACGTGCAAGGCACCTGTCACCGCCCCCTTCTGCCCGAGCAGTGTGCGTCCCTTTGTGCCAGACGCTCTCACGTGCTGACACTTGCGCCTCCTGTGCCGGCTGTGCTTGTGGTTTTGTTGCTGCCTCCCCTTGCTGCTCCCACGTGCAAGGCACCTGTCACCGCCCCCTTCTGCCCGAGCAGTGTGCGTCCCTTTGTGCCAGACGCTCTCACGTGCTGACACTTGCGCCTCCTGTGCCGGCTGTGCTTGTGGTTTTGTTGCTGCCTCCCCTTGCTGCTCCCACGTGCAAGGCACCTGTCACCGCCCCCTTCTGCCCGAGCAGTGTGCGTCCCTTTGTGCCAGACGCTCTCACGTGCTGACACTTGCGCCTCCTGTGCCGGCTGTGCTTGTGGTTTTGTTGCTGCCTCCCCTTGCTGCTCCCACGTGCAAGGCACCTGTCACCGCCCCCTTCTGCCCGAGCAGTGTGCGTCCCTTTGTGCCAGACGCTCTCACGTGCTGACACTTGCGCCTCCTGTGCCGGCTGTGCTTGTGGTTTTGTTGCTGCCTCCCCTTGCTGCTCCCACGTGCAAGGCACCTGTCACCGCCCCCTTCTGCCCGAGCAGTGTGCGTCCCTTTGTGCCAGACGCTCTCACGTGCTGACACTTGCGCCTCCTGTGCCGGCTGTGGTTGTGGTTTTGTTGCTGCCTCCCCTTGCTGCTCCCACGTGCAAGGCACCTTTCACCGCCCCCTTCTGCCCGAGCAGTGTGCGTCCCTTTGTGCCAGACGCTCTCACGTGCTGACACTTGCGCCTCCTGTGCCGGCTGTGCTTGTGGTTTTGTTGCTGCCTCCCCTTGCTGCTCCCACGTGCAAGGCACCTGTCGACGCCCCCTTCTGCATTACAAGTGTTCACCGCATTTCGGCTGAAAGTGCCTCCCCTTTCCTGCTCCCTTGTGCTGACAGGCGTGTTTGTGCGCTCGTAGTGTATATGGTTTTATGTCAAGTCGTGCCTCCTTGCTGCTCCAGTGTGCCGACACCTGCCACCATCTGCTGGGGCATTACAAGTGTGTGTGGTTTTGTGGCAGTTGGTTGCCCCACCTGACCTACACGTGCCAACATTCCTTATTGTGATACAGGTGTTGGTGTTTGTGGTGAGGTTTCTCGGCTTTCTTTTAAGGGGGAGCTTCTTGTGCAGTGTCTAGGCAACGGCTTGCGCTGCTCAGCCGTGCCTTATGCTAGCTACTGCCTTGTTCAACAGGTCTTGTGGAATGCAAGGGTCGAAGCTACAATAATGTGTTCTGGCTGTCGTGCCACTGGTATCCCTGCTACTTCCTGGCTGCATCGTTGCGGCAGCACCAGGCGCAGGGCCAGGAGACGCTGCATTCAGTGGGAATAGGAGCAGATCACTGAGGCAGGTGATGTGAATGTGATTACAAGTCATCTCCACAACCAGCACGCCATCGTTCGTGTGAATCCGTTTGCATCATGCAATTTCGCCATTCTCACAGCATTGCAGCCTTGCTGGCATGGATGTTGATGTGTCATCGCACCACTAACGCCACACCCTTGTGTGCAGGGTCAGGAAAAGAAAAGTGCAAGATTTGTGTGCATCATATGT
Organism: Dermacentor albipictus; assembly: GCF_038994185.2. NCBI lineage: Eukaryota > Metazoa > Arthropoda > Arachnida > Ixodida > Ixodidae > Dermacentor > Dermacentor albipictus. Next base: position 96,814 of record NW_027225716.1, on the reverse strand, counting down.
AGTGTAAACACTATATGTGCCGTGGAAGGTGGCAGGACGTGATGACATGGTGCAGCGAGGCGTGCACCACATCTGAAAACAAAACGATGTTTTCTTGATGCTGTCAATTCATGATAGTGCACTACTGCAATACCACATCTTTAGATGTCATGCCATCATTACCATATCGTAGCAGTTATTCCACCTTCGTAACACCACTGCTATCATCCACTTGTAACATTGCAATAACTTCAGCATCACGTTTCTGTTGTCAGAATTTCCACTCCAGCGCACTCTTGCTCGCACTGACATTGTAATGGCACCATTATGTTACCATTGGCGTTTTTTCAATGCCAGCACGGCATTGTTGTCACGTCTCTGCTTCTTCTCTTGAGTTGGCAGTATACATTCGCTCCTGTCACTTCCATGATGCTTTACTGACACTGCGATTCGATAGCAGGTGTGCAGTCATAACACTTGAGTTAGAACAGGAGTGCCCGGGATCAGCTTGTTTTCTTGATGTGCCTGTGGACTGATAAGGAAGGCTACAGGTGGTGGAAGGCATGCGTGCAACCGAGAACGGATCTGGTATCCCAAAAGTTGTTGAGACAGTGATCATCCAGGGGCGTTATAAGGTAGCTAAAGAGCGCTTTTGCCAATCGCTAAGACAAGTCACCTGACCCAACCTTCTTGATGCCATCTTTCAGCGTCCGCACGGCGCGTTCAGCTAGCCCGTTCGATTGGGAGTGATGCGGTGCAGTACTGAAGTGCATTATGTTGTTTCCTGTCACAAACTTCGTGATTGTCTCTGGCGTGAACTGAGTTCCGTTGTCTGCCACAATGCATCATGGTATGGCCAGCCTGATGAAGATGTCACGCAAGGATGTAACTGTCGATTGTGCTGTGGAACGACGCACTGGAATTCCTTCGCCCATTTTGAATGTGAATCTATGGCCACTAGGATCATGTTGTTGTTCGCTGGACCAGCATAGCCCAAATGGACACGTGACCAATTCTCATGCGTTAGTGACCAGTTTACTAGTATTTTTGCCGGTGGCATTGCGTTTGCTTGTGTGCATGTAGTACATTTCCTACTGATTTGTTCGATAGCTCCGTCAATGGCAGGTGATGTGAATGTGATTACGGGCCACCACACGAAAGTACGGGCCAACGACTTCATTGCTGACATTCCCTGGTGCGTCTCGTGCAGGAATTGCAGCATGTCACCACGAACAACCTCGGGAATCACGACTCTGTGACCCCAGTAAATGAGACCTTTGGAAACGGTTAGCTCACTTTTTCGTGCGAAGTATGGGTCCAACTACGGATCGGGTGCTACATACTTCTTTGGCCAACCATGAAGTATGTGGGAATTGACATTTCCAAGTACTTCACCTTTCTCGGTCTACTGTCTCAATGCTTGCGAAGAAAGGGGCACGTCATCCAGCTGCTGCAGCGAGTGCACGAACTCGTGTAGCTCCTCTGATGAGTTGTCAGTGGTTTCTAGAGGAGGCCGGCTGAGTGCGTCAGCGTTCAGGTTGTCCGAGCCAGGTTTGTACTCTATCTTGTACAGGTGTGTACCCAGTAGCAAGGTCCAATGCTGAATTCGTGCGGCAGCCATAGTGGGCGTGGGATGATCTTCGCAAAATAGACCCACCAGCGCCTTGTGAGATGTGATGAAGATGAACGTTATTCCCGGACGGTAGTCCCGAAACTATCCTACCCCAAACACTAGGGCCAACGTTTCACGCTTCAGTTGGGAGTAATTCCATTCCCCTTTGCAAAGTCTTCGAGCACAAAAACCTGTAGGCTTGTCAACGTTGCCAGTGCGATGGGACAGTACCGCTCCGATCCTGTTGGGTGATGCATCGCACTCCAAGCGCAGCGGCAGTGAGGGATCGAAGTGAGTGAGCATTTTGGCATTACAGAAAGCGTTTTTTGACTTCTGAAACGCTTCCCGTTGTTGAAAGCCGCAATTCCATCGACGTTCTTTGGTTAGCAAATCGTAGAGCCGTGATATCAGAGTGGCCATATTCAGAAGGAACTTGCTGAAATACGTGAGAAGACGAAAGTATGATCGCAGCTCGCTCACGTTCTTGGGGGTTGGCGCCCTTATGACAGCATCCATGTTCTTCTGCAGAGGTTGCAGCCCTCCAGTACTGATCTTGCAGCCGTGATACGAAACCTCAGGCATCCTGAAGGTGCACTTGTCCTTGCTTAGCCTGATTGCGTACTCTCGAAAGCGCTGGAGAACTGCCTTGAGGTTCTTTGTGCCGTTGTTCCCCTGCTCGGCCACCAGAACGTCGTCAAAGTACGCCTGGACTCCCGGCCAGCGTCCCGGTTCAGGACGCTGGCCATTATTCGCTGAAAGATAGCTGGGCCAGAAGAAACACCAAATGGCAGGCGATTAAAGCAAAATAATCCCCGATGTGTGGTGATGACCGTCAGCTCCTTTGATTGCTCATCCAGGGGAACGTGGTTGCAGGCGTCTCGAAGGTTCAATGTGCTGTAAACGCCACCCTCGTGCAGTACAGCAAAAAGGTCATTGATTACTGGGAGTGGGTACTGCTCCATCACACAGCTGGCATTTACCGTTACCTTGTAATCGCCACACAATCGAACTGTTCCATCTTCATCACCAGAACTATCGGCGTCGCCCACTCTAAGTGAGCCACCGGGGACAGGACGCGGAATTTATCAAGCCTGTCCAGCTCGTATGAAACGTTTCGTCGCTATGCATATGGAAGTGGCCTGGCTTTGAAGAACTTTCGCACTGCTTCCTCCTGTATGTATAGATGAGTGGGCGGAACATTGAACAGACAGAGTTCAGGTGTAATCACGTCCTCGTACTCACACAGGATCGCTTGCAAGTATAGCCCTTGCTCTTTAATGCTGGACACGCTCAAAACCGCGGCCCCATCGTTGTTCAGAATCTGGATGAGATCACGGCCACACAGGATCGGGCCGGCAGGCGTGAACAACGGTCACTGATGCCGTGGCAGTCGTACCGCAGAATGAAACTGGGAGCGTTAGCTTCCCGGCTGTACGCAACGGACCCGAGTAGCATGACTACCTCAAGGTGGATTTTTCAATGCGGGGCTACCTTGTGTGATGTTGGCAGTAGACGTCCCAGGGCACCATGTGCACGAGTGAGGCGGTGTCAATTTCTGTCATGATGTCGGCTCCACCCCAGCAAAAATTGCATCGTTCCGCGCTGACGATTCCGCTGTCTGCGGTTAGTTGTGGATTTAGTGTATACAACTGTGCGGAGAGCTTGGCTGCGGCATTTTCGATTGAGCCACTGCTCAGCGCCAAGCTCTGGTGCGGTCGCTTTTCCTTAGATCGACGCAGGGCAGCTAGGTGCCCATTCTTGCTACAGTTGAAACATTAGGCATGTTTAAATGCACAAGTCGCCTCGCCGTGCTAGCGGATTCAACACCGATGAATCAGTCAGACGTTCCACTCGCCTGACTACAGGTTTTTCCTGCCTGTCGATGCGGTTGATCGCCCGCTAGTCTGTGACGCTCGGGCTCTTCTTTCGGTTCCGTCTGCTTCATAAGCTGAACACCCTGTCGTGCAGCCTCTGCTGCAAGCACAATGTTCTGTGCCTCCTGCTATGTCAGTTTCTGGTGAGAAAGCAGTGCTTTGTGCACGTCACTGCTGCGAATTCCACACGCGATCCTGTCTCGCAGCAGGCGGTTCAACATGGCCCCCAAATTTACGTTTATCAGCCAGGCGCCAAAGCTCTACGGTAACCTGTTGAGCTTATTTCACTTCCCTTTGAATGCGGGTGAAGAACTTGAAGCTTGCGGCTATCTCATTTGGCGGGGGGTGCGTAAAATTCTTGGAGCATGGTAACCGCTTCCGCGTAGTTAACTTGCTCACCTATCGTGGGGCACAACGTCCACTCAGTATGTCGATAGGTTTCGAGCTCAGTGCCGAGATGAGAAGCGCTCTTTTAGTGTCGTCGACGATGTCGTTACCCTTGAAGTACAACTCGACTCTGATGTAGTCCGACGACCACTTGTCCTTGGCGTCGGCGAAATGTGGAACTTGGTACGCCATGGCAGGAGTGTTCGCTGTCATCAGGGTTGCGGTTCGTAGCTCGTCGCCACTGTTATAAATCAACTGTTATGACTGCTACCAGGCGAGAACAGCATCCGGCCGGACGGCCAGGAGCACAGTAAAGGCCACACAAGAACGGGAACACTGCGCCCGTTTATTCAGTGACAGCACTTTGTTCAGATGTTCTCAAGCTGCTCCGGCACATGCAATGACACCAGTCTCGCGCCACGGCAAACGCGGATTTCTCTGTCTTCGTTGTTGTTTTCACTTTGCAGCAGTTGTGAACACTGCAGTGTCGTCACACAAGTGTGCCTGTTTCAATAATGCAACTGTGATCATACCATTCTGGTTGCCCTAATGGTGATGTCGTAATAATACCCTTGTAAATGCAGCATTGGTGCGGTTCGACATGTTTGCATTCGTGGCTGCAAGCCTGTCGCATGTGCGTTAATGTTCTTCTTTAGCCTTTCTGATGTTACGGCAGTGGCAGCGTTCCATCATTAACATTACATTGGTGTCATTCGGTGAGATTAATAGTGTTGCAGTCGTTGCGATGTCTTTCATGCTTCTCTTATCATCACAGCGCCCAGCTACTGAACGCCGATGGTTGTGTGTGCTAGAGAAAAATAGGCCAACTAGGACATGTCATGTGCACTTGCCACTGTTTGCTGGGCGGCAATGGTCTTCCTCGTGGAATGCCAGTAAAAGTGTGATTACGTACACTTTTTTAAGCATGTAAGCATCGTATCTTTCACAGCACTCTACCTCCCGATGCTCCTATGCCATGAAACCGGCTCTCTCATCCTTGTGTGTTGCAGATGCATGTGCTGTTGTGGGACTTGTTTAGTCATACGCATACTGTGTGTCATTGACCGATGTGGTCTTGACCAACAAAGAACAGTCCAGCAGATCCTAAGGGGACGAGAAGCATTGTGCTCCTAAGTGAAGACAGGACAATGGTAACATTGCTTTAGGTGCTGCAGCTGTGCAACATTGTTGGAACTGCTCGCAACATGTGGATAGTCAGTGCTATAGCCTGATGCTGCGGAAAACGAGTGCGAAATTAATGCAGCTGTGCGTCCGTATGAGGCATCTGCACATGAAGGAATTCAACTAAGTGGAATCGAATGTATTGCCAAGCATACAACACGTGCACTGTAAACAAGGCACAGTCTCCATTTGCCAATCGCTGTTGAGCCTTTCCTCGTGTGGCAGCTGTTTGCGACAGTGTGACTGGTCGTGAAGGTCTGACTGGGAAAGCAAACATGGCTTTATAGCACCATGGTAGCGACAAATATTTTTGAAGCGACCGTAGCAATCGAAGAATCATTACTGCCATCCAGCACCATGCTGGTGAAGTGCCTTAGCCGCAAAGACAGAACTTCCGCATAGTCTGCAGCGCCACCATGCCATGGAATGATTCTGGAAAGGTAGAAGCTTATTACCCCAATTTCAGTACTTCACCCCCAGAGCGGTGCCAACGACACGCAGAAATTGACTCGTGTTTGCTTTTTCCTACAATGGGCTGTTGCAACAGTTGTCGAGCGTCTTCTGTGGCCCCACAGATGATACAAGAATGCAATCGGGTTGTACAGCTTTTGCAATTGTGTTGAAGCTCAACGTGGCTCGTTTGGCGAATGACGTAGCGTCAGATGACTTCTTTTCACCATCGCCGCCTCATTACCAGGGGCCTATGTAGACTACATACCTAGCATTGTCATCATATATGATGCATAACGTTGCCCTACAGCTGTTACCATTGGCAGCAGTGAAGGTGCACCAGTGCGCATTGCAAGTTGCACGTGACGCAAGGGAGATCTTTTTCCCAGCAGCACTAAAGAGATTTTGCACAATGCGTGGGGACACACTCTACGTTTGTGAGGATGTGAAGGCTAAAATACATTGTTTGCAATAGAATTTCATACGTCGTTGGCGCTACTGATCTGCTCAGTGTGTGAAGCACACCTCCTTGGCACTTGATGGAAACGTGAGACTGTGTCTTTACCTCGTTCAGTAAAAGCAGGACAAGCCCTGGCCCCAAGGCGGTTGGGAATGCAACTGTCCACCTATACAAGCAGCTGGCATTGCACAACCGTATGCAAGTGGGATAGTGTAGTGGACATGATGTCTCCCTTAACACATTATGTTTGGGGTGGTGTAGGAGTGTGTGCGACACAATGCAATGTGAAGGAAACGTAACTAAACGTGTACGTTGCCTTGCTGAGGTGCTGACACGGGAAGGTAGAGCTCAAATCAATTGCAGTTCTGCAGACGTTATATGGACAAATGTGCCACTACAGGATATGTGTCTGGCATCATGAAGGCACAGCACGCATGCAACGTTTTGTAGCAGCTGAGGAAACAGAACCGAGGTGGGAGCGAATGCAACAGCATCCAACAGCGTTACTTGCATGTTTTGCAAAGCGCATAAACATTACATCCTTGCTCATATCCTGTTCCATAATAAATTTTGACAAGCAAACAGTGCAAATGCATGTGTTTAAAGCGATTGTTCTATTCAGCAGGTGCGTAGAAGATGCGAGGCAGACAGTTTCTGGCTAGCGTGTGTGAACCTCCTCGTACATTTGCTTATTGGAGGACACTGGAAGCTCATTTAAAGATAATTTTGGCACACATCTTGTATGTGACATTCTTGTATGAACTCCTACACCACGCTGTGGGTACAGAAACGTGACTGCAAGAAAGGTGCACAAGTGCTTGCGGCCCATTGAAGTATTTTTTGTTGTGAAGAGATGCCGCAGCATTTCTGACCACATAATACGAAGAGGAGTATGGCACACTTTAAGAGTGAGCGCCATTGCCCAGTGCAGGGGCCAATGCTTAGTGATGCACTCTCAGAATGGGGCCTTTCAGCTTTCTGAAAATAGGCTAGACCCCATTGAGGCGCGCTATCTTGTCTGTGGCACAAACGCAAAAGTTAACTGCGCTTCACATTACGTGCCATATTCTGTGCCATGTGGCACGAAGCAGTGCTCTACGAAATAATCGGGAGGTGTTCATGTGCACACAAAGAAGAACGCATTGCCCACGCGAAGTACGTATGGCCACCGTCATACAGTGGCGGATGACCCTTGCCAGTTAAGTTGGACAATTGTGTGAAGCAACAGGGGTCGAACCATTTTGCCATAGGTGCGATAGGGCAACACGTGTGGCATTACAAGTGGACCGCAACTCATACGGCAGACAATTCGCTACACGTATCATACAGTGGGCATGTCAAGTGATTCACTTGGGAAGGTGGTGCAATGCAGAGCAAGGACGCTTGAAAAGAAATGTTTAACTCCCTCTGCGCCTCCATGACAAATGTTGCAACAGGCTCGATAGCAAGATACGAAGATGAACGAGCATGAAGCACAAGGACAGGTGCAAATGTGATCGCAGCAAGGAATTTACATGCAATTTACTTCACCATCCATGTGCATGGTGAGGCAATGCAGGTAGCATAGACCAAGACTTCCTGTTTTGTGTAACGATGATGCTACATGCATTGCGACATCGTGAGGACCATCGCATTTTTAATCTCACTTGGCAGTGAACTTATCAACTCTGAGTCGACGTTGTGATGCACGTGCATGTGGCACGAAACGACCCAATCAAGTTCATTTTGTGCACCAATTGTCTAATGAGTAAACAGAAGGGTACAGTGATACAAAAAATGACTTCACACCATGTATCACACACATGTGTTAAGCATGCCACACATGTAGATCACACGGTGTTTTGATGTGTAACAAATTATGTTTAATAGCTTTCCCACTGCAGCACTGCCACCTTGTCAACATGCGTCGAACAGTTCTCAGTTTGCATGCGTGACAGGTTCTGCCCTGGGTTGCAATCACAATTTTCCAATAGGCACTCCATGGTTCAGACGAATGTGTCACGTGAACAGATCAATGGTACTTAGCTTGCACGTTTGCAATTCAAGAAAATGCACGATGTAGCGCGTTGCAGTCACACAAAGCAGCCACCACACCAAGCTGCACATTGCATGCCTTGCAGTAGGAGTCCAACGTAACGTTGGGGCCGAGCACACATGGCAGCTCATGATCACAGTTCATATCGCATCTGAATACCTCGCAATGCAAACTTGGCGATACATTCATTGTGCTGCAACGTGTTCGGGCCGTGTTCAAGGTCGTGTTAACTGCTACGCCACACGTGGTGGAGATTGCTCCTATGGTCCGGAACGCCTTCTCGCCTGCTCTACGTCCTGGAGCTTTGCTCAGGTAGCCGTTTGTGCCAGCTAATCGCCCTCAAGCTGCAAGACGCTCGATAACACACACCAACATCTACAATCTCGGCTACGTCTGCCACATGCTCTCCTTGGATCATCTCTGGGCCCTTGCACGATCGCCATCTGCTTGCTGGCCTTCAGAGTGGAGATGTGCAGGATTGCCTTGACAGCTGCGCCCGGGTTAGTTCACGCAACCGGTGGGGCAAGGCGATTAGGCTACGCCGCACATACTTCAAACTCAAGGGCATAGTGAAGGCTTCTTGATTCACCCACAAGATCGACTTCCCCGGCTGGAATTCTTTGAAGAAGGTTTTCGTCCTCCAGGATTTTGTTGCACACTCGAAAGCAGCAACTAGGCAAGTCCCACACCTTGTATGTAGAAGATGTCCTCGCATTTGGCCGACTTGTCAACGCTTCGATGATGGAAACCGACAGAGTACGCCTTGTACTCAAAGGCATTGTGACTGCAGCCTTGAATGTGTTCGCCACCAAGGATCCTACCTGCATTGCTGATATTACATGCATGTGCCAGCGCCTTGCCGACCACGAATTTCTGCGAATGGCGCCCGACACCTTTGAAAGCGAACCCACAGCCGACCCCTCTTCACGCGCACTGGAGCGCGCCATCACACCGCCACAGCTGCAGTCTCTTCACTTCTCGGCAGGCTCCATTCCTACCCAGCATCTACACCACGTGTGGAGGAGCACTTAACAGAACCTAAAATGCGCCCCGAACACGTAGCGGTGCAATCACAGTACACGCACAAAGCAATGTCATGATGGGTCTCAGCATGCAATGAACCCTAAGAGCATGTTGTGACCACAATGAGGCACATACACACAATGAGCACGCGCATAAGAAATGGCCATAGCACTTTGTTATTCATTTTCAGTCTGTCAGATCGGACAACACCAATTACAAGCAATGTGAAAACACTCTGTTGTAGTGTTGCATGCTGTACACATTCACATTTGCTGCATGAACTTGATGAACAACATTGCAGTCTTCTCAATTTGCTAATTTTACAAGCAGTACCTGAAAACATATGCGATTGTAATCCTCTGAAAACATACTATTTTCCCCAATCGTCCCACCCTTCCGCGCATGCACGTCTTCAAGTATACAACGTTTTCAACAGCACGTACGTGTACCGGGTTCGCGAGGTATTTGAGGGCACACTTTTGCCTTCACGCACAGCAGAGCATCTATGGCAAAACACAGATTTGTTTTTGCGAAACTGTGGACAATACTTCCGTAATGCTTCATTCCCACAATTGGTCAATACATTCACCCTCCTCAGCAACAACACATTCAACTGCGCACGTGGCAGCGTGAGGGGGTTAAGGGGCCATTACAAATGTTCGCATTCACGCAGCTATGGCAGCCCTCAGCGAGCGTTTCGTATTATTTCGCTGTTTCTTGGCACCTCTCGAAATGCCGCCTCAGATGAGCTAGTCGAGTGGATAGAGATGTGGAGAGGTACGAAGTCTCCAGTTGGGAATGACAGGGTCATGGAAGCTGTCAGCAAACCACTCCTGCGTAATGCAGGCGGTGTGAGCGAGGGCTTGGTGTTGCAGTACCGTCGTAACATTTTCCTCTAGAAACAGTCTCTGTCCAGGGCGTTGCAGTGATGAGCACCCCTGCGTACGCGGCAGCATTAACGCGGACACCTTCTGCAAACCAGCGTGCCGGCATGGTGTTACCGTTGTTGTTGATGATGGAAATTCCGTGTAGAACGCTGCAGCTGACTCATTGGAACTTGCACAAAGCGACCTGCCATTACGGCAGGAGAGTTTTCGGTCGTGCTCAAAGTTCTTTTCATCGGAAAATAAATACCGCAGCATTTGTGGCTGCTCGGGCCTCTACAGCTTGATCAGCAATCGCTAGGAACACAGCCGAGTAGGTGGCCCTCCCGAGTCTTAATGGACGTAAGTTGCCCCTCATCATCACATATAAATGGTACCGCACGCTGTCGTGCACAGCGCGCCTGGCAGTCGACTGTGCCACCTGGAGTTCCTTTGCAGTGTCTTGCATCTTCTTCCCTGGGTGGTCACTCGCGATGACTTGCAGCCGCCAGAGGGAATCCGGGGTTCTGGCAGGGTCTGAACACTCTCTGTGCTTTTCCTTTTAGCCGCAAATGCCGCACCATTGCAATCACACACACACTTCTGTGCAAACCTTCCACCCGAGACTTCGCTCCATTCAGGAAGGTATCAATTTCCCAGTTGCTGCGGTATGCAGCCACGGTGAGGAGGTCTGCATGGTGTTTCATTTTCTGCGTCAAACTCTGTACACTTCCATTTTTGAGCCGTGGCCGCCTTTTCCTTGATAGGTGGTCGACCAACGAATTGCCACATGCATACATAGTTTTCATGAGCATGCAGCAGTCTGCGGCAATAGGTGTAAGTGTTCTCAAATACCTCGCTTACCCGGCACATGGAAAGCCGATAGGCATTCCTTTGATGTCACAGCTACACAGTGCAGTTACAGCACAGCCTGTAAACAGTCTCACATCATTCGGTACATTCAAGTGGCAATGATGCAGAATGTTAAACATTGACCCAGGTACACGCCTTCCGTTTGCAAGTGTTCGGCAACGTAACACACCTCACATTTTCGCCTCCCAGTGTGCAAGATTCCGCATTTCTCGTAACACCTTTGTCATTAATGGGGTTCGCACACTCCGAATGGCCACATTGCATTTTGTACCGGCTATGTTGCTTGCTGTCTCGCAGAATGTCACTTTCACCTTGATATAATTCAATATCACACGTGCAGTGCCTCTCTGTGTTCACATATATTTTGCTTGGGACTGTAGCATTTCTGTTGAATACATTTCATTTAGTACGCTTCCAACAGTGGCGCACAATTCCATGTGCCGTGTGGTGAAGCCACGCAGGTGAGCTGAGGATCGATGCACTGCTGAGCAGTGTCAATTTCAGGATAATGCCAAGACATTGTGTTTTTTTAATGTAGTTGTTTTCTGTGCTGTTTGCTGGAGTGCCGTGTGTTGTGCCCTTGTACTCGTGCATGTGGCAAGTGTTGTCTTTTTGTGGTGCGACTGTTACGTTACTGCGTCTTTATTATGGCCTGTGCATGCGCGCAAATGTACAACTGTTACTCGTTCTGCTGATACCAACACGACCACAATAAATTAACCTTGCCTCCCGCACGTTATCATGTGCTGCAGTGTTCAAATGATGTAAGTTTTGTTGTACTTGCAGCACCTCCTTCGGACACACGTGTTTACTCGAGTACAAATGCTTAAACACATCGACTCATGAGTTGTCGTTCACCTCATTGTCACAGTAAGCACGCTACCTCAATGTGCACTACTTCAAATGATCGAGGAATAAGGCACATTTCGAACAAAACAGTTCCCCACATCGATGTGTATGCACACTGCATCTACGTCTTTTATTCGAAGCATACTAGCCGCACAACCACGCTCTTCCTTGCTGCGCCGCGCACGGCCGCGAAGCTACCATATGACGTCATAACACCTGCAAAGCAGACGCTTAAGCTTCGCCTTCAAGAGTGGAACGCGACAGCGTTCCCGTCGACCCCCCAAGGGGTGTAAGACAATGGGCTACGGCGCAGCGTCTACGCGTCCCGCATCGGACGCGGTGAGCGTCGAGCAACGCAGCGTTCGGCGTGACAACGAAATGTGAGCCTGAGGAAGCGACGCACACCTGAGCCGACGACACCGGCTTTTCTGCGTCACGAGCTCCTTAACGCTGTCGCGATAAAATGAAGGCTAGTATGCTTCGCATCCTGGGCTTAACCTTAGCTAAGCCACAGCCATTTCTTCCAGTACACATATGTTGAAAGCGTAAGCCAACATTTCGACAAGTGCATTTGTCTTTGGGCAGGGCATCAACGGTTTTATATGTTGCACTGCTGCGTACATACACCACTGTTGTGCAGCGAAAGACTCATCCAAGCACTTTATAGTAAAGAACCAACACTAACGTCTCTTTCCAACAATAGAAACAGTACAGGCCTATTCGGTGTGGTACATGAACGAACGAACACGCAAGCAATGAACAAGGAACTAATAACACGGAACGAATACAAAAATTAAGCAATCAACACATACATAACAAAACACCTAAATACATTGGTTACAACAATTGGCACATAAATGGCAAACGAATAAACAAAGTAAATAAATAACAAATAAATGGCCTCCTGCGTCAGGTCCTGCTGACGCAGGAGGAATCAACGGAAAAAAAAATCACTGGGGCTGCTGCGGCTGGTTCCCCTGCGGCAGGGTCTGTTGCCGCAGGAAAACAGTCAGTGCCGCAGCAAGCGTGGTTAGTGGGGTGAGCTGCTCCTGGAGCACTTGCAGGTTACTTTCCTGTCGCCCCAGGATGTTGCCCAGTCGATCTATCGAATCAGCGATGCGCTCCATCGCGGCGGTTTGCTGTGAGAGGAAGGGGGAAAGAAGGCACTTCACATACGGTGTATACTCACGCGGGTTCACTGTTGTGCTCGTTTGGTTTGCAGAACCTATGTAATGTTACGTCATGCACTTTGAAGTCAACCTTGTCTAATTTGTTGCATTCGCACAGAACCAACTTGCACTGTTCCCTCTTGCAGCCTCACAGTTATGTTACACGTTTCGTAGTGGGTGTACTTCTGGAAATGCCAGAGTGAACGTTCAGTGACGTGTTTTTGCTGTATGGATATCAGTGCGTTCTCCTAACCGGTACGCAGGTTAAGGTAGCAGGTGTAATACAAAATTTATTCGTGCCACATTTACAGACCCGCATCGCCATATTTCACTGAGCTAGTTGCGTCTAGGACCACATCCTGCCAATGTAAGTTGCTCAACATGTCTGGCACACTTCGGCCAGTAGTTCTGGTTATATGGGGGACCTGCATATCAAAGGAGCGCTAGTACAGAATTATATTTCATGTTATTGTTTCGTTTGCAACAACAGCGTTCGTCCAAATGTGAATCGCGCATACCAACCCCACTCTACCACAACAACACAAACTCATGCAGGCGCTGCCCTCAGATGTATCCTGCAGTCTACATAACGTGCTTACAAGTGTACGGCTTGTGGGACGGATAAAACAGCAATACAAGCTCCTCATGCAGTGCAACTTACCGCCTTATGCATTCATTCCATGCAGCAAAATAATAGTGTCGTCCTCACACTGCAGCACATCCCGCCATTCAACCTCTCATCCACGCACATACTTCGGTGCCTGTATTTTCAGTAACCTCACAGATCCGCTAAACACTGCACGATGAGAGCAGATGTTACTGCTATCCCTGTGGCCTTTCACTTGGCGAATGCCACTACAACCTATTGGTCGCACCACCTACCAATCTTTACGGCACTACTACTGCTCATTACCAACCACTACACTGCCATCCTCCTTCCAGCACACATTGCCTTAAAGAATTGTGCCCAAGGCAGGCACCCAACGAAAGCACTGCTTATGATGGCTGACTATACTGAATGAAGCATTACTCATGAGAAGTGCATACCTTTCTCGACTCTGCAAGTAATTCGCGCTGGATGGTGACTTGGCTCTGCGCAACATGCACAGTCCGCTCACCATCCAGCACTGCCTGCTCGAGCAGCTCGCCCTCGGAGCGCGGTGGTCTGCTCCGTGCAACAGCTGCTTTAAAGAAATGGTGAGACATGTGGTGAATGCTTGCAAATACAGGGAGAATGAGCATGCGTGGCACATCAGAGGCTCACACAGTGACAGGACATATAATCCTTCCAACTGTCGATGTGCATTACTTCTACTGCAAGCGCGACACCAGCGAATTATTTGGTGCCTCGGCTCAGATGTCCGTTGCTTTATGTAGGCAGTGTAGTTAGTTCCCTACCACAAGAGTGTATACAATAACTGAACTTCTTTCTAGCCTGTCCAGGCGGTCGGAGAGCGAAAATGTAATCAACAGCGGCAGTTCCTGCACATTGCTCCGTATCCAGAAAAGTGTGTCATCTGCACTGCTACACAGGTTCTTTTATGAAGTGTTGGTTGTGCATAGCTAACAAGGCTCAGGTTACTCCGACAGTTACTCCTCCCTAGACTGTCTGCGTTGTTGCAATTAACAGTGTATAATATTGAAGCGTTTCTGTAGACACCAGTTCCACGCTACACAATGTACACTATACAATACTTCATTTTTTGCACTTAACAGATTATCACGATGTGAGCGGCACCAGTATGAGCCTTAGGATGTCATGTCCATTCTTTTAAACGCTTCCAATTTATACATCGTGTCCACTCTTCGGTTTGCACCTACCTCAACTTGGGCAGTGGACAACAACTAGACATATTGCTAAAGCAAAACTTTTTTGCATCATTTTAACTTCCTAAACATCACTACCCTCTCAGGCTTCATCTCCCAACAATGCAGCTGTAAGTCGTGCCTGCTGGCATCAAGCACTGCTGGAGCATGCACGACACTGTGCGTACATTCCGTGTAACGCATTGTGCGGACATCACCATAAGCTCTCCTCTCGCGAGGCCGCACCCTACGGCGTGGCCTGGCAAAAAAAAATGCATACGACACCTATGCTTGTTGTGCTCATTGCATGTGTCCACAGGTGATACATATAGTGGCTTACCCTCGCTGGGCCTCGACCTTCTTGGCCGGGCGGGTCTTGTTGAGGCACGCCTCCCAGTAGCACTGGTGCCCGGCTGCGGCTCTTCGGCTATGCTGTTGTCCAGCGCCACAGGTGGTGTTTGGCTGGCCTAGTAATATGCCAACGTAAGGGAGGAGACATTATAACACCTGCACACTTCCTTTCAGATGCGATATGCTACTACTTTGCACTGTGCCACACCAGCACCCTCTCTTGGAAGGCATACAGCTACAGACAACACAATTTCAATTTCAACACAGGGTCGAGTTGCTTCACCCTACCCTACCACTTCATTGGTCGAGTAGTTAAGAGGATCTAAACGTCACTACGCAGGGCATGTGTTGTCCACCACGATGGCATAATGTGCACACCTCAGGCTGCTGTGTATTTCCTGCTATGTGCAACCACGGTGCACTTCTCTGACCTTCTTAGGCACTGGCATCACCATCGAAAAGCAAAACGCAAGAGTACACCTGCAAAATATTATCCTCACCTCCGAGCTGCTCGTCGACATGAAGAAGGCCTCTCCAAGGCCTCCGGTGGCACCGCACCCTAAAAGTTGAAGCACGCGGCCGCGGATGCCGCCCAGTCGGCCACCGCCGGTTGTCCTGCAAGGAAACAGTGCGCTCGTAAGAATACGAACCGCATTCATTAAAGCCTACTTTTCACTCACCTTTGCTCGGCCGCAAGTTTGCCCGCGTCACGCCTGCATCGGTACACAAACTTGCACCACCACAGCCTCCACTCTCGCTCAGTCTTAACTGGCGGCCCTTCTGCATTGAGAAGGGCCGCCAGTTGCTTCCACAAATCCTGCCTTTTTGCGGGCGTAAATTCCCCATCGAATTCCCCCGACCTACTAGCAAGCCGGGGGTTGCTTTCCATAAAATTTACTATAATTTCCTCCTGCCGAATGGTAATTTGGCGCGATGGCATGGCTGTGATGATCTTCGCTCATGTACAGACACAGGCAAACTGGCCGTCTGCGCGAGCAAGACCGCCAAGTAAATGAACACATTTTCTGGGATGGTAGCCTTTATTTCCGACAAATAATTAGCCTCCTGCTATTTCTTCTTTTGAAACCTGCAATTTCGTAGAAAAACAACGCTCTTGAACACTGCCGTCTGTTCACAACTCAACGCTTGCAACGCACACTTACCAAATTTTCGGACGGTAGCAGAAGGCCAGCAGACGACTATACAGCGGGGTCCCGCGCGTCTTCTTCGAGGGCTCCGCTGAAGCTTTGCCATTCTTTGCATGACCTTGGCGGTGCGCGAAAACATTGCACACACCCATTCTCAAAATGAAACGGCCACAATAAAACTCCCACACGCGCTACGCCGGTTCCTTTCGTGTTTTGTCAGCTCTACCCATTTTCAAAATAGGGCGCCATGTTGACAGGACGCCCCTCTGGCGGTGCTTGATGACTGACATACACACACGCAGAAACACAATCCGTCGGTTTATGATATCACCCAAATGTTGCTTCGCAACTATGTCAGTTGTAGCACAATTTATTCATTGAAATATAACATTTCTCACTTTTTTCTCTCATTTCCTTTACATAAAGCGACCGGAGCCAACCGTGGCCAGTGACCAGAACCGAGCGACGCCCACTGGACTCGATTACGACACACCCGAGTCGTTCTACACTCGCCGGGCGCAATCTCTCGCGCGATGCGAAGCGTTCGAGAGCGCGCGCTGGTAGTGCGCGCTGACGTCACGAGTGAGCAGGCGGTCGGCTTATCGAATGTGACGTTCGCCGCGGCGAAAAGTTCGCCGCGGCGAACGTTTCAGAATACGTCCCCTGATCTCATACGACTTCCACACTTCCACTTTTTTTAGTAAGCATCGTAGTTTCGTCAGCATCGGGTCGATGCCTTTCTTTTGGCGGGGGGATAATGCCGCTAGGTGTCACGCGCCAGCGCTCAAAAAGAAGTGACTTGAACGCGCGCTCGGCAAGAGGTGGGCGCTGAAGAAGAAGCAGAGGCTGAGGACGCCAGCTTGAGTTTTGTGTACGCCATCTTGGACAACTGGCTGTCTCGCTGACGCCGGGTACATCTGCAACTGTCTTTTCGTGACAATATATATGTATGTATATATATACATATATATATATATATAGTCATATAATGAGAAGCCAACAACCACTGACACCAAGTACAACATAGGGGAAATTGCATGTGCCTAATAAATGAATTAAAGTAATGATAAATTAATGGAACTTAAAGTGGATGAAAAAACAACTTGCCGCAGGTGGGAACCGAACCCACAACCTTCGCATGTCGCGTGCGATGCTCTACCAATTGAGCTACCGCGGCGGCGTTTCCCCATCCACTTTCTTGGGTATTTATGTGTACTAGTAGAACCCTGGGAGTGTTAGCCAGCGCCCCCACTCACAGACCTTGGCGGCGGACGTGGAACGTCTTTTTTGCCGCAGGCGTCACGAGAACGTGATCTTTTCGGGTGAAGGCAACTGGTCAATAAACCCACATATGCTACCTGAAGGCATCAATGTTGCCGGATTCGAGACCCTCGTTAAATAATAAACGAGAAGAAAGGGGGTTAACCGAGAGATTCGATATTTATTAGTCATATAATGAGAAGCCAACAAACACTGACACCAAGTACAACATAGGGGTAATTGCATGTGCTTAATAAATGAAATAAAGTAATGATAAATTAATGGAAATTAAAGTGGATGAAAAAACAACTTGCCGCAGGTGGGAACCGAACCCACAACCTTCGCATGTCGCGTGCGATGCTCTACCAATTGAGCTACCGCGGCGGCGTTTCCCCATCCACTTTCTTGGGTATTTATGTGTACTAGTAGAACCCTGGGAGTCTTAGCCAGCGCCCCCACTCACAGACCTTGGCGGCGGCGTGTGAGTGGGGGCGCTGGCTAACACTCCCAGGGTTCTACTAGTACACATAAATACCCAAGAAAGTGGATGGGGAAACGCCGCCGCGGTAGCTCAATTGGTAGAGCATCGCACGCGACATGCGACGGTTGTGGGCTTGGTTCCCACCTGCGGCAAGTTGTTTTTTCATCCACTTTAATTTCCATTATTTATCATTACTTTATTTCATTTATTAGGCACATGCAATTTCCCCTATGTTGTACTTGGTGTCAGTGTTTGTTGGCTTCTCATTATATGACTAATAAATATCGGGCCCCTCGGTTAACCCCCTTTCTTCTCGTTTATATATATATATATATATATATATATATATATATATATATATATATATATATATATATATATATATATATATATGTATATATATATATATTGTTACGATGACTTGCGAAGGTGTGGTTTTATTTACAGGAGATGGACGATGGTCGTAGCCTGATCGCAGCGCAGCCTGGCCTCTCAAACTCCTCGTTCGCTTCGTCTTCCCTTTCTTCTCTTCTTGTCCGTGCTTTTCGTATCTGTTACATTTCCCCGCAAGCAGACGAAGCCCGTGGGGCAAGTCACGATGGACAAGGAGGGTAGAAAGGCTTCAGGCGAGCAATATAAGTCAGCTGAGTTCTGCTTGATCGCCGACCATTGCACTGTATGCGAGCTATGACGTAAGTGAGTTCGCTCAGGCGGTCCAGAACTACATATGGGCCTGAATATTGGGACAGGTACTTTTGGCACAATCCACGCTTGCGTTGCGGTGTCCAAAGAAGGACTAAGTCACTTTTTGCAGCGATACTTGTACGTGACGGTCGTCGTATCGCGCTTTCGATCGACTTTGTGAGGCCAGACTACGAATACGAGCTATTCGACGCGCTTCTGCGAGACACAAAGTCTCTGATACAGAATCATCACTGTGCAGAACGGCGGGTAAGAAAGTGTCCAGAGGGCTTCGCGGTAACCTTGCATACAGGAGATGAAATGGGCTATAGTTCGTGGTTTCGAGCTTCGCCATGTTGTACACATAGGTGATGAAAGGCAGCACGTCGTCCCAGTTCTTATGATTGGAGGAGTCGTACAGTCGCGGACAGAATAAAATGGACCACGGGATCTCCGAAAACGTTCAATTCCCGAGCAGCCTGTAACAGTAACCAGTAAAAGTGCCCACGACAACGTCGTTAGCATATTCTAGTCGAGGTCCAAAATGCAAATACCAGATTGCGTTGTGAGGTTGCGGATATATTCAGCTTTTTCTTAGATTTCATGGTCCATAATATTCTGTCCGCGACTGTACATGGAAAGTATGTTAGTCAGCGTTCTGTTTGTCCTTTCGACGAGGCCATTGGTCTGTGGATGATACGGCGTGGAATGACGAAACTGTGAAGTGCACAAACGAAGCAACTCTTCAATGGCATCAGCCGTGAACTGGCGACCACGGTCGCTCATGATGACACGTGGTGGGCCATGACGAAGGACCACGGAACGGAGCAGGAACACCGCTACGCAAGCAGCAGTGGAAGAGGGTATGGCTGCAGTTTCTGCATACCGTGTAAGATGCTCTACGCAGACAATTATCCAGCGGTTCTTGTTGTTGGATAACGGGAATGGACCCAAAAGGTCAATGCCTACTTGCTCGAACGGCGTACTGGGCGGTGTCAATGGCCGAAGGGCACCCGAGGCTGCGGTGCTTGTGACGATGGCACGTTTCACAACTAGCGACATAGCGCTTGGTTGTTTCGTACATCTTCGGCCAGTAAAAGCGCTCCTGCGTGCGATGCAGCTTTCGTATGAAGCCGGAATGGCCGGATGTCACATCGTCACGCATGGCGCGTAGAACGTCGGAGCGGAGACTCTCGGGGACAGCAAGCAGAAAACGCGCTCCATGCCCGGAGTAATTAGTTTTGTACAGCAATTTATCACGGACAGTAAAGCGACCGCTGCGTTGAGAAGTACGGGCGGCGACAAAAAGCGGATCAAGGGTAACATCATCCCGTGGTTCTCGCTCAAAGTCTGCCGCGTCAGGAACGTAGGAGTAACAGCAGCGAGACAGTCGTCGAAATTCTCAGCATCGCAATCGGTAGTCGCAAGAGGAATCCGAGAGAGGCAGTCTGCGTCAGCGTGACAACGGCCACTCTTGTACGATACCACTAAGTCGTATTCCTGGAGGCGCAGCGCCCAACGTGCGAGGTGACCAGAGGGATAACGCAAACCGACCAGCCAGCATAAAGAATGATGGTCGGTGATAATCTTGAATGGTCTACCGTAAAGATAACACCGAATCATTTGTATGGCGAAAACGGCTGCCACGCATTCCTAACCGTATAATTGCGTTCAGATTTACTCGGGCAACGGCTGGCATATGCGACATGTTCTGCGCCACTGTGACGTACAAACACCGCTCCTATCCCGATTCCACTAGCATCAGTCGGGCAAGATGGATCAAAGTGACGCAAGAGGGGTGCTAACGTTAGTATAAACTTCAGTTGAGAGAATGATGCGTCACACTCTGGTGTCCAATGGAAGGATGCATTTTGTCGCAAAATACTTGTCGACGGGTAAACGATGTCGGCAAACCGGGGAACAAAACCAAGAAAATACGAACATAGGCCAATGAATGAGCGGAGTTCTCGTGCTGACTGCGGGTAGCTTGAAGGACCTCACTGCTTCAATCTTACGAGGATCGGGTCTGACGCCATCCTTCTCGACTAAGTGTCCCAGGACTAGTGTTTGACGTTCGCCGAACCGACACTTTTTTGAGTTTAGAACAAGTCCAGCTTTCTCCATGGAGTCGAGAACGAGGCTGAGGCGTTCGTTATGTTCTTCAAACGTGCGGCCAAAGCTTACAACATCATCGAGGTAACACATGCATATCTCCCACTTTAGACCACGTAGTACTGTGTCCATGAATCTTTCAAAGGTGGCAGGAGCATTGCAAAGGCCAAAAGGCATAACATTAAATTCGAATAGGCCATCTGGAGTCACGAAAGCGGTCTTTTCCTTGTCGGCAGGGGCCATATGTATTTGCCAATACCGCGATCGCAAATCAAGTGTCGAGAAGTAAGAAGCAGCGTGTAAGCAATCAATGACGTCATCGATTCGCGGTAGTGGATAGACATCTTTCTTCGTCAGTGCGTTTAGATGTCGGTAATCCACGCAGAATCTCCAGGAGCCATATTTTTTTCGGACCACGATTACTGGGGCTGCCCATGGACTAGATGACTCTTGAACGACACCTTTGTTCATCATCTCCTTGATTTGCTCGGCAATAATTTTGCGCTCGGACGATGACACTCGGTAGGGCTTCTGGCGGATGGGGTGTGCTGAGCCGGTGTCTATTCTGTGACGAGCGCGGGATGACGGTAAATGAAAGCGTGCATCTCCATGCGTGAAGCCGAATGCAGCCTCATGCCTGGCAAGGACTTGTACCAGTGCTTGCCGTTCCGATGTACTGAGAGCCCTGCTGATCATGCCAAGCATTAGCTCTTCAGAATGGCGATTATCGCAAGAAGAGCAAGCTGCAGAGACGTCCGTAGTTAGTGCCGCTATTGAGCTACATGCGGCTTCACCGAAAAGAGCGATTTTCATACCGCGAGGAAGGACAACCGGCGTGGCGGAACAGTTCAGCGCCCACAATGTGGCGACTGCTCTCGTCTTGCACACGACAGAGCAGGGCATGAGTATATTTTTTTAGCACAGTTTACGCGGAGAGGCCTAACTACAAGGTCAACACAATCAGCATCAACACTAGTTGTAGAAACACGAACGGGCGTCAGGCACCACGATGGTGCAATCACTTCATCAAGAACACTGAGTGTGTCTCTGTCCCTGTCTTCACCACCCAAGCTTTGTTCGGAATGTCCTGTTATAAATAACTTGTTGAATGAGATTTCGCCACAACCACAGTCCACGGAAGCGCCGCACTGTTCAAGAAAATCGATACCAAAAATAACGTCGTGCGAACAACGAGCAAGAACAAGGAATTCCGACACAAAAACTTTCCCAGCCAACAAAACACTCACAGCACAAGCACCAAGGGGATGAAGCCACTCGCCGTCCACTCCACGAAAAGTAATACCGTCGTTCCAAGAAAACATAACTTTGTGGCCTAGACGGTTCTTGAAAGCGAGGCTCATCACAGACACAGTCGCCCCAGTATGAACTAAAGCCATGGTCGGTATTCCGTCAATCGAGACATTCACTTTGTTTTTGAACATCACAACAGGCAGAGGTATTTCTTGCGAAGACCGCCCGGTGACCACACCTCCACTGGCCACGGATGCTAGTTTCCCGGCGGCGGTAAGGAAGAACGGCGCCGAGGGGACGGAGACCGACGGGGACGATTATTTGGTGGCGTCAAACTCCGCTCAGATGCTGGCGAATCGCTGTGCCTGGTCTCATGTGAGAAGCGGTCCATTGGGTCACTGAGTCATATGAAGTACGGGTTCTGGGTGGCGAGAACATCGGTGGTGTCCTACGTGGTTGACGGGCTTGGCCAACACTACCGAGCGATATGGCCTGTGGAACCGCAGTTGTAGCACACGGGAGGGTCGCGGTTCACAGCGTCTTCCTCAAAACGAATGGTAGGCGGCTGCGGTCGGTGAGAAAGTTCGTTGTCATGTGGATAGCGTGTCTCTGCTGCTTGCTGAGATCCGTTATATCGTGCATAAGTCGCGTCATGGTAACAGGGTCGGTGTTGTTCTTGTCGCGGCCTGACAGAAGTCACAGGACCTCGGGGGTGAAAACGCGTCTGCTCTCGTTGTGGCCGAGCGTCATAGGTAGGGCCTCTGTTGTAGAGACGTCGCTGCTGTTGGGGTGCGAGTTCATAATCCTCAGTGCCTCTCGCCGCAGGATACGGGGAGAAGGGTGCTACGTTAGGCTCGAAATCTGATGAAAGGCGGCAGCTATGAGTGCCTGGATATGTCACTTGCGCGTGCAGGCTTAGCTCTTCCCGAACTATTTGTCGGATCGTTGATGACAGATCGAGGGGCTGGTTGGTGTCCACGCTAGCAACTGTCGTCACACTGGCTAGCCTGCCAAACTTCGGCGTGACGCGCCTTGTCTTCAGTTGCTCGAAAGTACGACAGTGCCGAATGATGTCAGCGACGGAAGCCAGGTTGTCTTTTGCGATGAGGAAGTTATAAACATCCTCGGCGATTCCTTTTAGGATGTGCCCGACTTTGCCTTCCTCGGATATTCCAGAGTCCACCATCCTATACTGTTTTATTACTGCCTCCATGTAGATCGTGCAGGTATCGCCTGGCACTTGCGCACGTTGCAGTAGCGTCTGTTCTGCCCTTTTCTTTTTCGTCGCGGAGTCGCCGAATCGTTATTTGATTTCCGAAACAAACCTTCCCGATGTCGTGAACGTTTCCTCGTGATTGTCGATCCATAACAACGCAGTTTCCGTTAGATAGAACACGACGTTCGAAAGCTGAGCAGCGCTGTTCCACTTATTAGAGGCACTCACCCGGTTATAATGGATGAGCCATTCGTCGACGTCTTCATCCAATCTTCCGGCGAAGGGACGCCCATCTATCAGTTGTAGAATGGAACTGGTCAGTGCAGCAGTTGGAATGGGCCATTGTTCGTCTGCGTCGTGGGACATATTCAACTCCGGTGGATTCGGTGGGAGTCCAGCAAGGCGGCGGCTCCGTCGAAGAACTTGTGATTCAGCCTCCGTCTTCGGGTGGCGATTACCCAGCACCTTCCACCGCAACTGTTACGATGAGTTGCGAAGGTATGGTTTTATTTACAGGAGATTGACGATGGTCGCAGCGTGATCACAGCGCAGCCCGGCCTCTCAAACTCCTCGTTCTCTTCGTCTTCCCTTTCTTCTCTTCTTGTCCGTGCCTTTCATACCTGTTACAATATATATATATATATATATATATATATATATATATATATATATATATATATATATATACATATATATATATATATATATATATATACATATACATATATGACAAACTTTTTTTGCCCTGCAGTATGTAGGAGATGTGCACTTGGCTAAACAGTTGATTTGTACCTTGCATATAAGTTCGACGACATATGGGTTCCCAAACTCACCAAGAAGGCCGGTATCACGCATGTCGGTATCGCGCATGTCACGCATGTATTTCATTAGATCAAGTATATTGAAAGAAACGCGAGTAATAGAATGCGCTTTCATGTAAAATTTGATTCCACGTACTGGCCGCGTTGCCCAGATAAAAACCACGCCCTTCGCGCATGATGCTTGGAGACAGTGGTTCATCATCATGGTCGATTGGTTGCCCATCTATTTGCTTACCTTCACAATCACCCTGGATATAAAGACAGTTCCCCGTAAGTTCTACCTAGTGCAGTCGCCGTACATCGTGGTGACGGAATCGTTGTCGGCACCGTATGCCTTCATCCCGCAACGTCAAGGAGGCAACTTGAAGAATTCATGGGCGACACATTTGGATGGATCGTAGAGCTGAACCCCAATTCCATGATAATTGTGGGGGAGTCAACGCCGATGTGTCTCGCCCCCACTGAAAGTGGTTCTTGGATTTCTGTTACGAAGCTTCACACATCAATTTTACACCAAGAACAACGTGAACAACACACCACATAGGTCTTCATAGAGCTAATGTTCGGTAAGAAGATCTCCAGTGTCGTCACAGAGTCAATGGCCGTCTCTCATAGCGACTATACAGCACTAATTACTGCAGTCACGAGATGAGCGTTAATGCTAACATAATAAATGCATACTTGTGGCATATTGTTTTGTTATTTTCTTTTGTTTTATATCTAGTTATAAAAAGGTGCGTTGGTGACGCACCTTCACAGAGTGGAATAGCTGTGAATTTTTCTGCTTTGCTTGTCAGTCTGTTTTCGACTTTACCGGCGTTCCGCCAACTTGGGTAATATAGTAGTCCATGGACAAAATTCTAAATCAGTGGCCCACTTTGCTCAGGCATTACGATTCAAAAGCAACTCCTCGACCAGTTTTGAGGACTAGGTAATTGGAGATCTCTCTGACCAAAAAAATTAACTATTATTTTTCTGAAGCTACCCGGATGCCAAAGTAGGACATATCAGGTGTATCACAAAAGGCGTTCAAAATTTTTTTGCAGTAGCAACTAAAGAACTAAAAAGAAGCCACTACCGTATATCTCATTTCACTCGATATTGGCCAAGCGTGTTATAGCCAACACGTGCTTGTCAAGCGCGGTGGAAAAGAGTTGGATGCATGAAACGCATGATAGCACCTCCCAGCAGGAGGAGAGTCTGTTAGCGGTAGGGTATCCCAAGGCTTTAATCAGTGAAGTAGACTGAGGCTACACACAAAGGTTTGAAAAATAAGAACGGGCACGCTCACGAAATCATGGAGACAAAGAAGTATCCTTATGGGTATGCCGCATGTGCAGAGCATTTCACAATGATTGAAAAAGGTTGCGCCGATAAAGAACATCTGTTGTGTTTTTTCTGCGCCTTGAAGCGTGAAAAGCTTGGTATGGGGGTCTTGAAGCACAATTTCCGAAGTACGAGCAATATCAAGCATGTTAACATGTTTTGCGCGTGAAACATTTGTGAAGTGCCCAATATTCCTTTAAAATGGGGCAAAGTTTACATAAGACCAACCGATCACTGTTTGAATGGTCACGTGCGAAAGAGGGATAATCCGGTACCCACTGGCACGGGGAATTATCTTCCGCTACATTGTAAGTAGTGAGGTTGAAGTTCCTTATTTAAGAACATGTCAGTCGTGGGGAAGGCAAATATTCAGAATAAGACATAGTTGATGGAAGCCCATCACATCTACATACTTGGCCCCGAGAAGTGTCTGAGTGTGCCAACTCTGTTTCTAACCAAGAAGTAGCATGAATTTCTCAATCAGTGTCAAAGTGTATCGATAAAACAATTACCGTGTACGTGATACGTTGTGCCTTGCGCATGTTCAATACGGACTTTGGAGACATCCTTTCCATGAATAAACTTCAGTTGTTAGTCCTGCCACCTTTCTGTCGCTTTGGGTGTCTTCTTCTCGATTTCTTTTCTTTATTTTGAATGTAGCATATTCAATAATCCGGTTTTTCATTCCTCCTGACGATCCTCATTAAATTATCAATACGACCAAGGTAGAATTTAGAGAAATCACTCGTCAAGTTGTGATCTAGGTCAATTCGTGTTCGCCCGGTGGGGTAAGGCAATCTATGACATCATTCATGTTCTCACGGCTAAGGGTCAAATAGGTGCGTTCCTGGACTGTCCAGTTTTGTTCGGGGTTTTTAAGCTGCGTGCCTGGCTCAACATATCGTCTTGCAATTGTCTAGGACAAGTTACATTCGCGTGAGTTTCGACAAACAGAGCCTGTAATAATGTCCGTGTTGTTACAGACAATTCTACAGAACAGAGTCTGGGTGCTATTCCCGGCCCATAAGGGCACAAAAACAGTGGATTTATTTACTGGCAAAATGACATCACCGCCATAAGATGTTTTTCTGTTTAAATATTAAGCCATTCGGTAGTTCGGATATGCGATCAGATATCGCAAGAAGACTAGAAGAAATTGGCTTTACAATAAGTTTGTCTTTGTTGATTACTTTTTGCGTTCATGTGAACACTTATTTCACCGCTTTGCGCTCTTTATAATTTAATAAGGCGTCAGATATGTTTTTCATTGTCTTGACTTGAAAGCTATATTTCACAAACAAAAGAAGCATCGCTTTAGCACGTCGGTTTCTTGCCGCCTTCTGTAGAACTTATGCTTCCCTCCATTCAGGTTAAAAAATAGTATATCACATAATAAATAAAACATGACCTGTTAGATACAAGCCTAAGGCAGCTTTATTGTTAAGCCATCTGTTCATCTAGGAGATGGTAAAAGAGACTGCATAAACAAGAAAATCTCGTATTCGTGCAAGTGGCCGCCGCTTCTATTGCATTTCCGAATAAAAGAAACGGCAGTTTAATTTTGCCTTTTGTTAGAAGTGGCTGCATAGAAACTATACAATGATGACCTCGGAAACAAAAACATGTTGAGACACACCTCACTGCATTGTCTCTGTTGGAATCCTGGTTTCCAAAACCTAATTATAGTACGTTCACTTCCACCTTCTCTGGGAACATTAGCGCACTTTCATACCAAAACATGGAATACAATCTTTTAACCACATTCTGCCAAAACGACACATGACATATTGACAAGCGTAGATTTTTAAATGTTCTTCACCTCTGACTGTTTGTAACCGGTCAGTCAGTGGTATGAAATATTGTTTTACGCGACACGCGCCTTTCTGCAGCTGAACTTTACTCTATTTCGCAGCTATTCTAGAGTGAAATGTTATCGTCCATTCAGATAGCCAGTATACAGAAGACAAAAGCCTATGCTCGGGGCTGTCGTTGTGCTTTTGTGTTTCTGTATTGTTTGCTGTTCGGCGGAGAAGTTCACCCAAGTCAGGGGTAACTCACTACAGCGGCATTATCTTCACGTTCATCCGATCGTAAGAATATACGTTACCCAAATGTAATTGAAAAACCGCGTGAACCGAAAGCAAACTGCTGAAAAACATGTTCAATTCTCAACTCAGAAAGGTGCACAAAATGCTGAGAATACCTAGGGCCAGATCACCAGGGAGGAATGTTGTTGCTGCTGTCAGTTTCCAACCTGGTCACCTAACAGACAGACACAGACAGACAGACAGACAGACAGACAGACAGACAGACAGACAGACAGACAGACAGACAGACAGACAGACAGACAGACAGACAGACAGACAGACAGACAGACAGACAGACAGAAAGGCAGACAGACAGACAGACAGACAGACAGACAGACAGACAGACAGGTAGATAGATAGATAGATAGATAGATAGATAGATAGATAGATAGATAGATAGATAGATAGATAGATAGATAGATAGATAGATAGATAGATAGATAGATAGATAGATAGATAGATAGATAGATAGATAGATAGATAGATAGATAGATAGATAGATAGATAGATAGATAGATAGATAGATAGATAGATGTTGATATGATGTTGGGGCTGCGAATACCTTAAGACGAAAATGGCCAAAAATTTAGCCATGTAACCAACTCGCTATTTTCGAGACCACTCGACATAAAATGTAGCACTATATGAATATTATTTGCCCAACTTGGCAACGCTGATGCCTTCGCAATCGCGGCATAAACAGACCACGAAAGCCATGTTTTTCCTTGCTGCATACGGCAGACGTTAGTCAATATCTAAAATTACTCACAGAATTTCTTTCTACGCCTAATTATTGAGGAGAACATAGATGTTCCATGGTTCTTTTTGTCTCGCAACACCCATGTCTAATTGGGCGCATTATGGCACAAAACTTGAGCGCACGTCCTAATACTTCAGTTATCAGTAAGGGTACCAGAGCCTTACAATAAGCAAGTGGCGCTGTTGTGCCAGTTAGATGTCGAGTAAGGGGAGATCGGAAGATTGGTGGAACAAAAATAGGGAAACGACAAAAAATGGAGACACGTAAAAGCAAACTTCCCAATAGAGGGTGAGAAATTTTCTTATGGTAATTCATCGTGGCTTCCTTTCCAGTTTTTTTACGCAGGTAGGACAATAGGCAGTATAATAGCAAGAGCTTGGTGGCGCCTCCCACCGCCCCGTTCTAAAGGGGACGCTCATAACATCCATCCTTCCACCCGATGTGCGAGCTGCTACTTCTGTGCTCTTACGACGCCTTTATTTGATCGTGTATTTTGGTGTTTGGAATTTTATAGTGTGACGTAGTTAGCGTGCATAGAAGTGCCAGAAGATCGCTTGTGTTTTCCTGGAAACTCGCGGTATGCGTTGCATGGCAGGCTAATGTGGACCCGCGATTTTCATGCAGTGGAGCGCGCTCACTTTGTGTCTGGTTGTAATTCACTGGACTTCAGTGGACGTCGCAAAGAAATAACGCACAGTATTAGCATGCCTCTGCTCGTCCACTACGCTGAGGCATGTATCCAGGGAGTGACATCGTCAACGGAGCAAAGTAAACTTCTGGATAGCGCTTTTTGACCGCGTCGCACCATTCGGAAAGTGAGTAATCGGGCTGGTTAACTACACGCGTATTTTAGGAAATATAGAATCCCACCACAACAGTGGAACATGACCTGATGTTTCCAGAGCGCTCGTTGTCAGAATATCGTCATGCGCACTTAGTGCCTCAATGCAAAACTGTCTGACGCACGGATGCTGAAATTGAGCGGCTTCTAGCAATCGAAACCAAGCAAGATACCTTCTTGTTCTGCCAATCAAACTCGTGCCCGTAATCCCTACACTGCCCGCAATCTATCAGACTGGCATTCACCTGACGACAAGCAGATCTGTTCCTGCTGTGGTCAAATCGATCACATTAGCCCGCACTGCTGGAGCCGTTCGCTGTCCCCGCCTACAAACACCTTCTGGGATTCAAGTTCGCCCCAAAGTGTTTCATGGCGTCGCTTCTACGATTTTTCAGACGCTAGTACCTCGATTCGCCACTATGCTCGTTCGCCCTCGCCACAACGCCGACAGTCAGGTACACCCCAGCTTTAACGCTCGCCCTCGCCGATCTACCCAGCAACGTCCGTGAAGGAAAACTAGGCAACGCGGCACTTCGAAGTGGTGCTGCATAGGTGGTCTCGTCGCAACGTCCTCGTTTGATGTTGTTTACGAGACATAATCTTATTGACGTCCACGTTGATAGCACACCCGTCACCGCACTCATAGATACCAGAACCCGCACAACAATTATGATCAGCCACCTTGGCCTCCATATGGGGAAAATTGTTACGCATGCCGTTACTTGGTTCGTAGGAATCGCCGATAGCATGAAAATGTGACCGTAGTCGGAAAGTATACTGCACATGTGAGCTTTTGCGAACGACATACTACCGCCCTTATTACTGTGCTTGATCAATGCCCCATGACCTCATACTAGGCGCACACTTCCTCTCTGCTCCTCCAGCGCTCGTCCATTATCACCTGCCTCTTCTGGACGCTCATCCGACACCACACGGAATTCGTCTAAGAACGACTGATTTCGTTAACATTACACCACCGGTATTAATCTACATCGAAATGTCGCCTTCTACGCCAGTTCCCTATAGTTATCACATTTCCACTCCAATAACTGCCATCGCTCTCACTCACAAAGTTACTGCCCCACATAGAGTACTGAGACTCAGAGACAATTGCACCTATTTCTCTGCTGTGGATTTTGGGCTAACTTAGCAAATTCTTCCAAAGAGTATTACCCTGGCTACGACCGCTTCTTCAGACGGTAGCATTGTCGACACTTTTACCATCGATGTTTCCTGTGAACCTTTCCCGTCTGCTCATTGTACTGAGAACGACAATACGAAAATGATCGCCCTGAATCTGACACACGCATTTGCTTTACAGCTCTGCTATCAATTGCTTTCATACAAGGACATATTCGACCTGAAAAGCGGACTCTTAGACCAGACGTCACTTGTAAACAGTGTACACATACAGGCGATAATCAACCCATCCAACGGTGGCACTAGTGAGTTTCAGCTTCGGAGCGCCACGTCACCAAATAGGATGTGGGGAAGATGCTAGCGAGAGACATCATTGAACCATCGTCGAGTCCCGAGGTGTCACCTGTTGTGCTGGTCAAAAAGAACCACGGCGTATGGAGATTCTGCCTGAATTACCGCCACATACACCGCCTCATGAAGAAGGACGTCTAGCGACTACCACGTATCGATGACGCACTCGGTTGCCTCTGCGGGGCACATTATTTTTTTCCATCGACCTGTGGTACGAATATTGGCAAATCGCTGTGGATGATTTCGATCGTGAAAATACCGCCTTTATAACGTATGACGATTTATGCCACTTCAGCGTTATGCCTTTTCGGCTATAAACGCTCCGGCTACCTTTTAGCCTGTGATTATCTCATTACTCTACAGATTCAAGGGATCGCCTTCTCTCTGCCACCCAGATGATGGTATTGTGTTCTCGCCCTCATTAAGCACACGCTTCCAGCGAATTTCAGCTGTACTTGCTATTTTTGTAAAGCTGGTGTATAGCTCAACACCAAGAAATATAACTTCGGCCATCGTGAAAATTGTGTCCTTGGACATGTCAATGCAACTGGCATCCGTCTGCATCCGGGAAAATTTTCCTCCATGAAACAGCTTCCTGTTCCACAGTCCGCAAAGCATGTTCGAACTCCCGTGAGCCATTGCTCGTACTTTCACCATTAGGTTGAAAGTTTTGCCGCCATAGCAAGCCCTCTAGCAGATCTCCTCAAGAAAAGTGTGTAGTTTTCATTAAAAACATCACAGGCAACCGCCTTTTTTCGCCTCACCACCATGCTCACCACCACACAGATTGTCGACCACTTCACTCACTCAGCCCCTGCCGAGGTGCGCACCGATGGCAGTGGCCACAGAATCAGTGCCATCTTGGCAGAAGGTAAACACGCCCATGAACGTGTCACTGCGTACGGTAGCCGTCTTTTGTGACCTGCGGAGCGGAATTACTGTATTACGCAGGGCGAATGTTTGGCCGTTTTGTGGGCCGTAGCGCGATTCCGCCTCTATAATGCAGTCACTTTTCTTTTACATGGTATGCCCTTTTTCTTACGTCCTATGTTGGGTTTCATCCTTAAAAGATCCTACAGGCAGTCTTGGACAATAGACTGTGCGGCTATACTAGAGTAATAATATTTTGTGACGTATAGGTATGGACGCCTACACAAGGAGGCCGACTGCTTGTCCCGTTACGCGATACCCATGCCCGCCAACGCCAACATGGACGCTTCCGGAGGTGGCGCTGCAGTGCTCGGAGTGAACGGACGCATTTCATATGCTCTCCGTGTTTTTCGGGCAATTTTTCTTTTTACCGGCCACTTCAACCTTACGACCTTACGACCTTACGACCTTACGACCTGACGACCTTACTTAACAGACAGGCTACAGTATACGTTTCTTCACGGGTATAAATGTCAGCTACAGCCTTTGAAATTCGGTGTACCACAAGGATCTATACTCGGTCCACTCTTTTTTACTATCTACATAAATGATATCGTGCCGGTACCACAATCCTCCTCTATAGTTCTGTATGCGGATGATACCAGCTTGTTTTTCTCTGGAAGCCGCTTAAGAGATTTAGAAATCGCGGCGAACGAATGGTTGATATCGCTTTCTTACTGGCCTGAGTGTAACCAGCTAGAAATAAATGTTAGTAAAAGTAAATATATTTTATTCAAAGGCAGAAATAAACGCGAAGATTACACCATTTCTGTTAGATTTAAATATAATGATATCGAGTGTGTCCCGTTGTTTAAATTCTTAGGTGTACTTTTTCATGAAAATCTCAGTTCGACACCGCAAATCAACAAAGTACATGCCAGTATGTCTAGATCACTTTTTGTCTTATATAAACTTCGGTCTCTAGTACCAAACTGGCTAAAGCTCCAGTTATATTATTCACTAGTTCAATCTCATCTCAATTACTGTCTCTTAATATGGCAAGACTGCGAGTCGGCCTAGTTGGAACAAATTCATCTTGAAACTTATTGTGCGCAACAAACAGGGACGAAGAATAGAAGAAACACAAGGACGAGCGCTTTCTAACAACTGGTTTTATTTTCGAAGAACCACCTGCTTATATACCCACAGATCTGCGCGATCTAGTCAAACAGAGCACACCTATAGCGCATATAATACACACAGATCTGCGCGATCAAGTCAAGAGAGCACATTTACAGTGCATATACCACTTGTGATAAAAAACAAAGACGTGGACCAAAGCCACACGGT
Source organism: Dermacentor albipictus (assembly GCF_038994185.2). Lineage (NCBI taxonomy): Eukaryota > Metazoa > Arthropoda > Arachnida > Ixodida > Ixodidae > Dermacentor > Dermacentor albipictus. Next base: position 64,206 of record NW_027225716.1, on the reverse strand, counting down.
CAACATAAGAACAGCAAGGTGCATGAAACATCCGCTTATGATAATATGCGTTAAAGATGTGATGATGTGATGTGATGATGATGTGATGTGAAAGATCGCCCTAGCACGCATTTGGCAATGCATTGCCAAGAACATGATTGCTCCCCTTGTCTGAGTAGCACCAACATTTTCTATAGGAACAGGAATCAAACCGCGAGAGAAATTGTAGAAGCACACTAGATTGGAAAACAAAAAGAAAAATGCATCAGCCATCCATCGGTTTCGTTGTTGGATAAAGAAAATTCACTTCTATCATCACATCTTTAACGCATATTATCATAAGCGGATGTTTCATGCACCTTGCTGTTCTTATGTTGACCGGGTGGCTTTGGTCCACGTCTTTGTTTTTTATCACAAGTGGTATATGCACTGTAAATGTGCTCTCTTGACTTGATCGCGCAGATCTGTGTGTATTATATGCGCTATAGGTGTGCTCTGTTTGACTAGATCGCGCAGATCTGTGGGTATATAAGCAGGTGGTTCTTCGAAAATAAAACCAGTTGTTAGAAAGGGCTCGTCCTTGTGTTTCTTCTATTCTTCGTCCCTGTTTGTTGCGCACAATAAGTTTCAAGATGGATCTTAATATAGGCTACGACTTCAGGAACGAAGCTTGAAAGGTTAAAAATTATAGAAAAGAGAGCTGCTCGCTGCATAGAAAATTTGGAACCAACTGAACACACTGCGCCATATTTTATCAAGCTTAAATTCCTTACTGTTAACCAACTTTTTAATCTGAAGCTCGCCTTGTATATTCGCAAGGAAATTGGAAATGAATTGACTAGTTATATGGCTCAGTGCTACCCTACTAATCAACCCTATGACCTCCGACACGAGCGATTTAGAATACCGTTATTCAGAACCATTTACGGTAATCAAACATTGCTCTACCCTATACCTAACTTTCTCTGAAACAATAGTCATATCCACGCACTTATTGAAAACTGTACTTCTATCCACAGTTTAAAGAAAAATGTTACAGTGTACTTTCTGTCTGGTGCTCTGTCCTAAATAAGTTCTTGAGTCTAAAAAAAAAAAACCTTTTTATTGTTCTATAACCTCTGTGTTCTGCTGCATTTTCTAACAGTTATACATTGTTAGGAATTATGTTACATTTTCTATAACGCTTGCACAAACTTTGCACTTTTTAATATGTTGCCATTTATGTACGCATTTGTGCTTCTTTGGGTTGTTGCTGTTGCATTATTGTGTGATTCCGTTACTCAATTTAAAATGCCTAATCACGATATTACCTCTGTTCATGAAAATCTTTTTGTGGCGCGTTAATGTACAAAGCCATTGTTTTTCTTTCTTTTTATTCTCACTGCTTCTGAGCAAATGTATGGATGGAGGGACCTTAGTCAGGCAGAGCTCATCTGCCTTTTAGTCCTTTCAACCCAGGCAATGTATGTCTGAATAAACAAACTGAACTGAACTGAACTTACTTTCACTTTTGTTGCCGTGGACTTGCTACCACCGCTTCGGACCCGGTGTTGCGCTTACCATACCAAGGCAAGCAAGTTTGCACGTTTTTTCGACCTTTTCCTTTTGGCCAAACCTGCTGCGGCAGCTAAGCCTAAGAGCTGCCACGACCTCGACGCGTTCGAGCGCAGCAGCGGTGGCGACGCCGCACCTTGCCGCCCCCAACGCCACATCGAAGATGCCTTATACCTGTGTCACACGGGCACATTTGGAAGGCCTTCCAGTCAACGGCCTTCGAAACGCCACAACTCTATCGACTCAAAGGAGTTGTCGCGCTGCTACACGGCATTTTTGAAAGGCCGTTGAGTGGTTCAGGCATTTCTCGCAAAAGTTTGTGGCGCTGCGGCCCTTTATTTTCGTTTTCGTGTCACAAAAAGTTACACAACATTAAAAACGATTAAAAGCACTGTAATTTCTCTTATGTTTGTTTATACACTAAAAAATGTTTATACATTGCTATACATATATGTTTAGTTTTTAAGTTGTTGAGTAACGAAACTACGGCAACGTTCGCTCCGCTCGATGCGGCTGCCGTTCTGGTGTGTGTGCACATGTTTCTCTTCAAAGTGCGACCATAGAGAAAGAAATTGTGCGCCTTGCGCTTCGACTGCATTCTGGCTCTACCGCTATGGGTGACAGAGAGACAGAAGCTCAAGATGACAAGACTGCTATGATAACCTATACGGGTGCGATCATGCAGCTTGATGCCGAGATTGAGGTAGCAAAAGCGGAAGCCGACGCCATCGAGGAAGAGCTGCTGATCGTCAACAATTTGATGATGACGATAGACTCGGTGACCGAACGAAGCGTCAACAGAGATAGATGGCCGTTCTCTCGCCGGACGAGGTGGTTTGAGGAGACTGTGCTATTTTCAAACGTGCATTCCGCGTAAGGCCGGCGACTTTTCGCTACATCGTGGACGCCGTGAGACCGCTGCTCGAGCGTCAGAACACGAACATGCGTGAAGCCATCACGCTCGATAAACGTGTCGCGATTGGCTTGTACCGGTTGTGTTCTTCAGCTGAAGACCGTAGTGTCGCCGAATTGTTTGCTGTGGTACGCTCAACCGTCAACGTGGCCTACAGAGAGTTGTGCGAGGCTGTTATCCACACAATGGAGGCGGAGTGGATCAAGATGCCCACAGCTTCAAGCATGGCCGAGCACATTCGCGAGTTCACGGCCACGTTGGAATTCCCGCAAGCCATAAGAGCACTAGACGGGTGCCATTTCCCCGTTTCACCGCCCAGGGAGAGCGCCACCGACTATAGGAACTATAAAGGATGGTAAGTCGTACCTCTGATATGGTGTGCACTTTCATTACATCACCTACAGCTTCCAAGCTACGTCATATTTTTAGGGTAGGGATAATGGGTAAATACTACCAATCCGAATTAATGAGGTCTTTTTTTATGCAGGTACAGCATCATCCTCCTCGCACTGGTCGACCACAAGTATAGGTTCCGGTACATCAATGTGGGTTCTCCTGGCCGCTGCCACGATGCGTATGTGTACCACCGGTCAAGACTAGCAGACGCAGTCAAGGGCCCCCTGTTCCGCCGACCACTAGCAACAATCAGTGGTACAGCTGTGCCACCCTTAATACTATGCGACCAAGCATTTCCACTCACTGTAAACCTGATCAAGCCATTCAGCCACAGTGCACAGTTAAGTGAAGAACAAAGGTTATTTAATTACAACCTTTCCAAAGCCCGACGGATTGTGGAAAATGCCTTTGGTAGGCTCAAGGCAAGATTTCGCTTTATCTTGAAAAGGATGGAGTGCAACATCGACAATGCCCGCCTTGTCATTCGTGCCTGCTGTGCTCTGAACAATGTGTGCGAACATTTTGGTGACACTGTGCTCCAACACTGGTTGGTCGAGGCTCAAAGCAATGAAGGCGGCCTCCATCAGCCTGACCACAGCACAGATGCTGAGAAAGGCACAGGCAGTGATGTGAGAGAAGCTCTTGTCAGGCACTTCCAGCAGAGCTGAGAATTTTGTGCTGAAGCTTTGTGGACATTCATGCTTTGGTAGGTCAGTGAGTCCACTGTCATCATCAAATACTTGTGCACCTAGCAAAGGTTAATTTCTACTCAGCGCACAAGTGTTCTTCTGTACTCAAAAGAGCGATTTAGCACACATTGAAGAAAGTATTCTGTACAAAACCCACAAGATGGGTGAAGTAGGAAACGGAAAATGAGGCATCCATACAATTGCAGCAAATTCCTACAATGAAAACCCGTACACTCTTGACTAAACAGGTTTCCTTTGTAACAATCTGTTGCGATTGGGTGGATACTGCATTTTCCATTTCCTACTTCATTACAGCAACTTTATTTGGAACTTCTTTCTAAATATTTTGACATGGAATTAAAAACTTTTCTTGCATTTGCATGTGTCGCTCTCTTTGCTCGTACTCTCTCTGACGGCTCGCCACCAGCTGCTCCCTCAGCAGTTTGTGTTCAGCCAGTATCTGCTGCTTGAAGTCATCACCCACCTTCCTCTTTGGACCCCGGCTTGTAGTAGCCACACTAGCAGGGGTGGCTCTGTTGATGGCAGGGCTGCAGGAGGCCGGGCTGGAGGATGCCGGTCTGGGAGAGGCCGGACTGCTGGAGGCCGGGCTGCACGTGGACGGGGAGTTCGGTCCTGGACTGTCCAGAGGTCTGATGGGCGCACTCTCCTCCCATTGCAGCCTGTTCTCATTGTCAACGACAGCATTTTCGTCGCCGTTTATCATCTCCATGATGACCTGCACAATGATTTAATGTTACTTGCATCTTTGATAACTTCAGAATGTTTTGAAAGATGACATTCCGTCATGCGTCTCAACACTCTGACGCAATAATACGCACACCGATGCATACTCTATTGTAAGTGTTGTAGTTAAACAGAGAACGCCAACAAAATGGGAACGCACCTTGCCTCTCTTTTACGTTATTGCAATGACTGGGTGCCAGCAAACAGCTATTATTTTTATGCGCTTATACTATCCTGAGGACTGTACATGCATGGAAAAGTAGTACCTACAACCAGTAGTATGAGCCACAATTTACGACAATGCTGCACTTTCATCCTACAAAGTAGCATGTAATAGAACAATTTGTGCACATTCAGTTACGTCATCGAGCAAGTGAATGGCTTCATAGATTATTGTACACTTACTGGAGGCTTTTAAAGAATGCTATACCTCTTCAACAGTAACTTGGCTCTCTTGAGCCCTTGACGGGTCGTTGGCCGGGAGTGTCCCCAGAAAACTGTGTATTCTCCAGAAATGCCTCCGAGGTATGGCGCCAGCACCAGTCTTTTGATTTTTCAGCCAAAACCTGAAATTTTATAAAAGAGAAGGTTTGGTTAACTATAAAGATGCATGTGCGGGCACAGATATAAAAATGTACTGATCAAATTCGCCTAACCGAGGTATCGATAAGTGGAACAGGAACACCAGAGAGTCTTATTACGTTTTATTCGAACGTAACCAAATTGTTTTTTGAAATCCTCGTCACGTGACTATACTTTTCGCACAGTATGCTGCGGTGTAACTTTCCGCATCGGACCTCTGAAGTCACATTAGTCAATTACCTTGAGTTTAGACACTAACCAACTGCATCATGCACAAGCAATATTCTTGAAAAGTTATGCTCGTTCGAGGCCGACTTTACGGCTCATTAAAAGTGTCATGCGGTGGCGGAACAAAAATTCCACGACAAATGAAATTTTGCAAAGATCCACCTGTTCATTTTTTTTTCTCAATAAACACCTTTCTGTCTGACGGCCAAGCCCCTGCAAACGGTTAATCGTAAGGTGATCGGACAAATTTATGAAAGCCACTTACCAATAAGTCTGCGCAAGATTTTCAATCTTGTGGTGAACTTGCAGCCGAGTTCTTTCATAGCCCACCTGCCGCAGGGCCGCGGCGATATCCTCGTAAACGCCGCTATTTCTCTTCTGACGGCGTAGGTCCATAAGGCGGTCCTCCCCAAATCTATGAAGAGCTCCGTTTCGCGCTCTTCCCATAGCTGCCGCGCTTTCGATGGCGCTACTTTTTTTTTTCTTCTGCGGCTGGGCGCGCTCCATTTCAAACTCACACACACACGCAAAAAAATTCACTCGCCCGAGAAAACACTTCTGTGAGGTGAGGAAAAAAAAAGTTATACACTACCTATTACGTTAATGATAAAAAAACTGCAAGATATACTAAACACGCGGAACAGGAAAAGGAAGCAAGAAATTACGCAAACAAAAACACACAATGCAGAGAGCAATATGGCGGCGATATGACGGTAGCTGGAGTAGAGGGAGAGTGTACAAGACAACATGGATGAAGGAACACAAGCACGTCGCTGTTGTCGAGAGTATGTGAAGTTCGCACGTATCAAGTGGCAAAAAATACGTTATTGAATAATAATTAACACTCATATATAGTATATTTAGAGCATTTTGGTTTGATTTGTTCTTTTTAACCGTGAGTACGGGCACACTGTGAACGAGAGGGCACGTTAGCGCTATTTCCGTTTCCGTTTCTCAAAGGCCATCGAGATTTCGATGCAGTTGTAAGGTGCTCCGTTGACTCGATACACTATTGACTCGGCGGCCTTCGAAACCGCCTGTGTAGCAGCTCGACCTTGACCTTTGAGTCAAATGACTATCGGTTGGAAGGCCTTCCAAACGCCCGTGTGACAGGGGTATTACACCGTAGAAGGCTCTGATATCACCACCGCGGAGTTATCCGACGGCACATGGACGGCGTTCGAGGTGCAATGCCGCTACCGACGCCCATCTCCACCTGAACAACAACCTGCCGGAGCCCAGGGGCCGGCCACGACGCTGTCTGCCCCGAATGCACGGCAACGCGGCCGCCCTCCACCACCGACCAGGAAGCGCCCGCTTCTCCGCCTGCCCTCGGACGACTTCAAGATAGTCCTGCGCCCGCAAGGCACACTCAACCTCCACACCATCGGCCCCGCCCGATTGGCTGTTGCCATTTACGCAGCCGCCAACGTTGACCAACGCCTGGCAGTTGCTACCGACCAGGTTAGAATCCACCCTACTAACAACACAGTGACAGTGAGCATGCCTGACAGTGCTCGTGCAGTGTCTTACGCCAAGCTCTGCGCCATCACCATCGACACCACAGAAGTCCCGGTCGCCGCCTACGCCCCAACCCCTGGCAACTCCGTGCGGGGGATTCTGTACCGGGCTTACAGCTATGAAAGCGGCGCCGAAATCTTCGCCGAGCTTCGGGCTCGCAATCCCGACATCCCTATCGTTGCTGCGCGGCGTATGGGCCAGACACGACACTTTGTCGTCGCTTTCACCAACACCAAGCTGCCCCGATACATGCGGTATCTGGGCTTCACTTTCGAGGTCTTCCCTTACAAGGGGCGCCCGGACGCTTGTTTCAACTGTCGCAAGCTAGGTCACAGAACAGATGTGTGCCCACAACCGCGTCAACCCACTTGCCGCCGCTACAGTGTGGACCATGAACCTACCTGGTTCGTGGCTACCTCCTATAAACTGGCTACCTCCTATCAGTGAGGTGGAATTCTAACATTTTCGGCAACAAATACTTTACCTTCAGGTTCGCTAGTGTAAAAGAGTGGGGCACGACACAGCGTTTGAAATTCCAGTTCAGCACTAGAACTGTTGATGTCGGCCTTATTAGCGGAAAGGAAGTGCCAGCCCAAAATAAGATCGCGGGAACAAGAACACAGCACCAAACATTCGACTGTATAGAGGAGGCCGTTGATTACAACGCGAGCAGAACACGCAGCTGCAGGCATGATGCGCTCTGCGCTGGCAGTACGAAGTGACACGTTGGACAGTGGCGTCATGAATTTTCTGAGCAAACAGCAATGTTTGGCACTAATAATTGAGACGGCGGCACCAGTGTAGACGAGGGCGAGTGCAGAGGCGCTGTCCACATATACGTCAATAACATTATTCGGAGAAGGGAGAGGCCTTGGTCTCTTCGTGAATGACGCAGTTCTTGCCTCTGGAAGTGCGACGGAAGTCCCGTTCCGGCGAAGAAGGACGGCGGTGCATCGGCGAAAGCAAGCGGCGTCGAGGCGATGGCGAACGGTGGGCAACAAGAAGACTGTGGTCTGATTAAGAATACATCTGGCCAGGGTTCTGAGACGTGGAGGATGACGGGTACGGGAAACATGGTGCGGCGTCAAAGCAACGGTGGTAGGACATTGCGCAGCGCCGACAAAATCGTGCAACGTGGTCAGGTACACCACACGCAAAACATAGTGGCCGGTTGGCAGGAGCGCCATAGTCCACTGCAGTAGCGCGGCACAATGAAGTCAGGAGCTGGACGCAGTGGCACGACCGATGGGGATGGCGCAAAGGTCGGAGGTGGTGGCCGCGCGAGAACATCGGCATAGCTGAAAGGTGCAGTCACCTCGGGATAAGCAACGTTAGTCGACACAGGCGGAGTCTCGCGGGCAGAAGGGAGAGCTGCGCACACTTGGCAAAGCTTGGCCGGCACAGGCGAAGGTGAGCACGGACGAACTCTTTTATCGTGCCAAGCAGGGATTCCTTCTCAGGAGCCGCGGTCATGCTCGCGAGGGTTTTGTCGGACGCAGGGGGGCGCCGCGTGAGAAGGCGCTGTCTGGAGAGCTCATCGAAACTCTGGCAAAGCTCAATGACCTGAGAGACACTGCCTGGATTTTGGGAGAGGAGCATATGAAAGGCATCGTTGGAAATTCCCTTCATGATGTGACGTACCTTGTCCGCTTCCGCCATCCTAGGGTTGCCACGCCAGCAGAGGTCGACGATGTCCTCTATGTTGCTGGTGAACGTTTCACTAGTTTGCCCTGATCGGTTCGTAGGCGTTGTTCAGCGCGAAGTTTGCGCACGCCAGGACGGCCGAAAACTTCTGCGATGCCGGTTTTGAAGCTAACCCACGTGGGGAGATCGTCTTTGTGGTTTTTCAACCACAGCTTGGCGATGCCCAATAAATAGAAGATCGCGTTGCCGAGCTTTAGGGGATCATCCCATTTGCTGGTGTTGCTGGCGCGTTCATAGGATTCCAGCCAATTTTCACCGTCTTTCTCATCGGTGCCGCGGAAGATATCAGGATCCCGCTGACGTTAGGCGCCGGCACATACCATGGCTGGAGGAACCGGTGGGGATGTCGGGCTAGAGTCGTCAGGCATGACGGATGGCAGAGTTCGGGTGCGTAAGTCTAGCTTGTGGAAAACCGTAGCACTTCCACCAGATTCTAATATGAACGCAGCGCAAGAGAGCAGCAGGCAGCACGTCTCAACCAGAGCAGTTTAGGCAATCTCGCGCTCGCGCCTCCCGGGCGACTGGCGATGTCGTTGGGATGCCGGGAATTCCACTTCACTACAATATATATATATATATATATATATATATATATATATATATATATATATGCCTATTGTCTATTGTGTGCCCACCTGTTTGCTTACCTGCACCCTCACCCTGGGTAGAGAGGCAATTTCCCGTGGTTGAAGCTTGTGCCATCACCGTACATACTGGGGACGGAATCGTTGTCGGCACCGTATAGCTTCATCCGGGAACGTCAAAGGCGGAACGTGAAGAATTTATGGATGGCATGTTTGGGTGGATCGTACCGTTGGGGGCTAATCCCATCGTCACTATGGAGGAGTTTACCACCGATGTGTCTCGCCCCGACGGAAAGGGGTTCTAGGCATTTCTCTTGGGAAGGTACAGCCATCAATTTTTCTCCAAGAACGTCTGCAAGACAGTGCATCCGTCCTTCATTGAGGTAATGTTTGCTAAGAAGATCTCCGCTGTCGTCACAGAATCAATGGCCGTTTCTCGTAGTGATCATAAAGCACTAATTGCTGCAGTCACGAGACAAACGTTAATGCAAACATTAAAAATTACATACTTGTGAATAATTTTTCATTGTTTTCTTTTGTTTTATATCTATCTATATAAAGCTCCTCTTGTCATCCACTTTCGCAGAGTGGAACAGCTGTGAACATTTCCGCTTTGCTTGCCAGTCTGTGCTCGTCATTACCCACGTTCCGCCAACTTGAGGTAATTAGGAAGCCCATGGTCTAAAGGGTAAAGCATGGAACATATGTGCTTACGGAACGCGATCCAAAACCAGCTCCTCTAGAAATTTGAATAAATTGGTACTGTGAGCTCCTATTTAAAAAAAAAAACTATTTCCTTCTGGCTATCCGGAAGCCAACTAGGACACATCGGGTGTATAACGAAAGGCTTTCGAAATTTCTTGCGGACGGAAATAAATAACAAAAAAGAAGCTACTACCGTGCCCCTCCACTCACTCGAAACTGGTCAACCAACTTGTGCTTGTCCAGCGTGGTGGAAAAGAGGAGGACGAGGAGTAGATTTTAATGAAGAGAAAGGCGGAGAGGGCCTCGAGAGCATTCTCTAGCCTGCTACTCCACACTGCGTTAAGGCGAAGTGGGAAATACAGGGAAAGGTAGGTGGCGGGTGATTATGTTATGGTGCAATGAGATACTATATACACGTTGTCCAATACGCGAACGCGCACTGGAGACGCAATACACGTAAGAGTAATCTTGTCCATACAAACAGTAATATTGCCACAAAAAGTTATTGCGTAAACACATTTCGCACTGGCTACACGTCTCACAGCTTCTAGAGGCGATCGTCTAAACCAGTCTCACTTAAAAAGTTCAAAAGTGCTTTTATGGCACGATGGGCACAGTCAACACTCCTCCACGCGCCCAAAAGCTTTTCTTCTGAAAAGGGGTGGGAGTCCAAACTGTCAGCAGTAGATTTGAGTCTCCTTCGTTCGGCCGAATATTGTGGGCAAACGCAAAGTACGTGAGCTATTGTCTCGCGAGTTTGACAGACGCTACATTCAGGGTCTCGTGCTTGTACAATATTGTGAAGGTGGAAAACAGTTGTACGCATCAAATGCAAGATGGTTCCGCCCGTTAGAAGAGGAGTCTGTTAGCGGTAGGCTATCCCAAGGCTGTAAGCAGTGCAGGCGCTAAGGCTGCACACAAAGGTTTGAAAAATAAAAACGGATACGATCAGGACAACAGGCAGAAAACGAGAAGAACCTAATGGTTAAGCCGAATGTGCACAGCATTTCACAATGATTGAAAAAGTTTGCGGCGAGAAACGATATCTGTTACGTTTCTTCGGCGCCTTGGAGCATGCAAAGTATTGTGCGAGGGTCTTGAAGCACAATTCCCGAAGTACGAGCAATACGAAGCATATTAACAGGTTTTGCGCGTGCAACACCTGTGAAGTGCACAGTATCCCGTTAAAATGTCGCAAAGTTTACACGTGGCAAACCGATCGCTGTTTCATTGATCACATACATTGAGCATGATAGTCCAGTTCCTATTGGCACGGGGCGTAATCTCCGGCTACATTCTAGGAGCGATGCAGCGGTGGCGTAGAAGCAGACCATCCGCCTTGCGTGCAAAGGGCTGTAGTTCGGATCCCAGTGCCGCGCAATTTTTCACGCGTGTTGATAAAATTGCGTGCTTTCACGCGTGTTGTAAAATTGATAAATACGCGTGTTGAGAAAATTTCATAAGCAGCCCTGGAGCACGGCATGATCCCCGTGACCAGAACGGACAACGCACTCCCTCGCCAGAGAAGGATTGGCCACTCTGGTGCAGTACTTGGCCACAACCTCCTACAAGAATACAACAATCAAACCCCGGCCCTTAGTCCCCAGCAGCTGCGAAGCCACTGACCACGGTGGCTGTCAGACCTGTGACGCAGCAGAGGGTGCTAAGAATCCCTGGTTCCGGACAGGCCGCCATTGTAATCTGAACCTGGCAACGTTTAACGCTAGAACGTCATCTGCTGAGGCGAGTTTAGCAGTGCTATTGCAGGAATTAATGGGCAGTAAATGGGATATAGTAGGGCTCAGTGAAGTTAGGGGGACAAAAGAAGCATATACAGTGCTAAAAAGTGGGCACGTCCTGTGCTACCGGGGCTTAGCCGAGAGACGACAACTAGGAGTCTGATTCCTGATTATTAAGGATATAGCTGGTACCATACAGGAATTCTATAGCATTACCGAGAGGGTGGCAGTTCTTGTTGCGAACCTAATAAGAGGTACAAATTGATGGTAGTACAGGTCCGCACCCCTATATCAAGTCATGATGGCCAGGAAGTCGAAAGCTTTTACGAAGACGTGGGATCGGGGATCTGTAAAGTTAAAACAAAATACACTATACTGAAGGACGACTTGAATGCCAGGGTAGGCAAGAAGCGGGCTGGAGACAAGTCCGTGGATGAATATGGCATAGGCTCCAGGAATAGCATGGGATGAGTTATTAGTAAAAAAATTATGGGGTTGTGGCGACACACTCTCCGCATATTTCTGCGCACCTTCCATCTTATCATCTGGCCAAGCATACCTCAGCTGCACGCTGGATTGCATGGTCGATAAAGCATAGCGCCACCACCATGTCACCCGAGGTATTCGTCACCGACGATGGCTTTAAAAACAGGCTGCCTGGCTGAGAAAAGCCGCCTTCTACCACCCGCTACTGTGACGAACGTAGCGTTGGTATGCCCGACCGCTGACATCGTTTGCCGAATAAAGAAGCGTTACGTTTTTATGTTGGGATTCGTCCTTCGCTAGCCGCGACAACCCCACACCTGGTGACCCGGACAACGAACAACAACGCATCGCCATGGACGAACAAGACGCCCTTCAACGACAGCTGGAACTTCTCAACAGGCAGCTTCACGCGCAGCAAGAGGTGATCCAGAAGCAAGAGCAACAGCTTCAGCAACGGCACGACCAGCTCAATGGCTCCGTGCAGCAGCATCCTGCCGGCTCCGCCGAGGACGTCACAACCCCGGCAGATGGCATCCCGCACGCTGCCCCGCACGGCGTCTGGCGTCTAGCTGTCAAGCTTCCGCCGTTTTAGGCCGACTCACCCGAGGTATGGTTCAGCCAAGTCGAGGCCCAGTTCTCCCTTGCGCACACCACACAAGACCGGACCCGCTACGATTACGTCGTCGCCCACCTCGATGCCCGCTACGCCAGCGAGGTCCGTGATGTCCTTGCCAACCCACCGACGGCCAGCCTTTACGAACACCTCAAGACGGAACTTATTCGCCGCCGCCTGTCACTCTCGGACGACCAGAAGGTGCGACAACTTCAGTCCGCAGAGCTTGCCGAGCGCAAGCCTTCGCAGCTCCTCCGCCACATGCGTGCTCTCGCGGGCAACATGGAAGTCCAGGATTCCTTACTGCGAGCACTTTGGCTTCAACGACTTCCACCGCACGTCCAGGCAATTCTGCAGGCTCGGCTTACGCTACCTCTCGACCAACTCGCCGGGATCGCTGACCGCGTGATTGAGGTCTCTTTGCCGCCGTTATCGCCCACCGTCTAGGCTGTTGCCGCACCGCCGAACACCATAGAGCTTGCGCGGCGTATCGACGATATCAACCGACAGCTCAGCTCCATTCAACGACGCCTGGATCAACACTTCCCGACGCGCCACTGGTAAAGCCGTGGCCAGAACACTACCCCGTCACAGCAGCCTGGTGACGACGACCGGTGTTACTACCATAGACGCTTCGGGGACAGAGCATGGCAATGTCGACCGCCCTGCTCCGCTAGAAATCAGGGAAACGCCAACGGCAGCTCGTAGCCACGGCTGCGAGCTGCCAACCTGGAGGCCGTCGCATCTTCGTCACCGACCAAATTACAAAGCAGCGGTTCCTTGTCGACAGCGGTTCCGACATTTGCTGCTACCCGCGAGCCTACCTTCAAGGTCCCCGTCCTTCTACGTATTTCGAGCTAAGCGCGGCAAACCGGTCCACTATCAAAACTTACGGCTCACTCCGCCTGCACGTCCAGCTGAAAAACCTACGCCGTGACCTTCATTGGAATTTTTTCATCGCCGACGTCACAGAGCCAATCATCGGCTCAGACTTTTTGGCGCACTACAACCTCCTTCCGGACTGCCGCCACGACCATCTCATCGACGCGACAACGGGACATTCTGCGCGAGGACAGCGAACGACTACCCACCAGCCAAGCATCAAAGTACTCAGCGTCGAACATAATTCACCGTACCACGCCATCCTCGCCGAATTTCCCGGTTTGACGCGCCCCAGCGGGTTGCCACGCGACGTGCAGCATACCACCTTGCACTACATCCGGACCACCCCAGGGCCCCCGGTTTTCTGTCGAGACCGTCGCCTTGCCCCGGACCGCATGCGCATGGGCACGTTGCAAGTGCTAGGCGGCGCCCTGTTTTTCCGACCCCTAGCGCCATTTCACGAATAGTTGCGCGAATGTGGTAAAATTACTCACGGCGTCAGCAGCCCGCGCTGCGTGTTTGGCGCCCTGTCAAACGGTAGCGATGGCGCGAAACAGCGTGCCGATTTTAATTTTAACCGGGTTTCGGGAATTACAAGATCTCCACAGCTTTTTTCGTGAAAAGAATTTAGAGAAAGGAAGTCGTCTATTGGAAGTGGGGCACGTCTATGACGTGAGCGAAGTGTTGAACTCGCACTGATCGGAAGTGACTGCTAGGTGTATTCCGCAAACGAAAAATAACGCACCAGCGAGATGCGTGAAGCTCAGCGTAAGTTACTTCGTTATCTACGGTGTGGACGCATGAAATTATTGGCGACATTAATTCTTGAAAATCAGCAACAGCAGACAAATCCTAGCGTAGAGCTGCGATTGCCGTGCTGGCATCGCAGGGAAGTGCAAGGACGCCGTGGTAGTTTCCCTGTACATACAGGACGGCAAATACGAATCCAAAACATCTCTTCCAAGAATGTGGGGCGTACGAACGACTCGTAAGACCTACCCGAGGTATTCTAACGTTGCTCTCCCCAAAAACAATAAAAGGGGAGGAGCTTACCAGTTGTGTTAGACTACGCTGGGAAAATATTTTCGCCCAATTTACTGGACCGGCGTGCCGATTTTAATTTTAACCGGGTTTCGGGAATTACAAGATCTCCACAGCTTTTTTCGTGAAAAGAATTTAGAGAAAGGAAGTCGTCTATTGGAAGTGGGGCACGTCTATGACGTGAGCGAAGTGTTGAACTCGCACTGATCGGAAGTGACTGCTAGGTGTATTCCGCAAACGAAAAATAACGCACCAGCGAGATGCGTGAAGCTCAGCGTAAGTTACTTCGTTATCTACGGTGTGGACGCATGAAATTATTGGCGACATTAATTCTTGAAAATCAGCAACAGCAGACAAATCCTAGCGTGGAGCTGCGATTGCCGTGCTGGCATCGCAGGGAAGTGCAAGGACGCCGTGGTAGTTTCCCTGTACATACAGGACGGCAAATACGAATCCAAAACATCTCTTCCAAGAATGTGGGGCGTACGAACGACTCGTAAGACCTACCCGAGGTATTCTAACGTTGCTCTCCCCAAAAACAATAAAAGGGGAGGAGCTTACCAGTTGTGTTAGACTACGCTGGGAAAATATTTTCGCCCAATTTACTGGAAGTGCGATACTTTTATGTTGCGATTATCCAGTGCGTGCAAAGAAGGTTCCAATAGACCACGCCGTCAAAAATTTTGGTGATCTCAACTGCCCCTTAGTTAATATGCTGGGCGCAGAAGGGTGTATGCCAGCTCAAACAGCTGCAACCCCTCCTCAAATCTCTCAGCAAGCCCTAGCGCTCTTTGAATGGGAGAGGATTGGGAAAGAGTTCCACTGCTTTACTGCGGTACAGTGTGGGAACAAATTACTTTGTTTACTGCATATCCTCGTACGCACTGCAGGTGTCCCGTTGCTGCCATCATTGCTGTAAAAGCAAAGAATTCAGCGTTAACGCGCTTGGCATAACGCCGGAACATAAAACAGCTTATGCTGTCGGACGAGCGCTATCCAGTGTTGACGCCTTTCTGCTTTGTACGGTCGGCTTGGAAACCTGTAAAACTTTGTTCCTCGTGAGTTGGTGTACGTGCTGTTGCAGCACACTACGCAGCAGCTCATATTGCACTTCGCCATTGCTCAGAAAAGGCAACAGCTACGCGCGAAACAATGCGCAGACAGGCTTTCCGAACGCAAGCGGGCCGGTCGTATCCTGCCAGTTCCGCGCTCGCCGCCGCGAGGGGCGCTCTTGTAGGCGCGGGAACTACGTTCGCAACCTGCCTATAGCCAAAGCAGAGTTCGAAGTCATGCTCCAGGAGGGAATCGCCCGCCCCTCCGACGGCCCATGGGCCTCACCACTTCACCTCGTCTCTAAGAAGACCGAAGGCTGGCGGCCCTGTGGGGACTACCGTGCCCTCAACGCCCGCACAATTCCGGACAGGTACCCCGTTCACCACATACAGGACTTCGCACATCGCAATTCCGGCTGCCACGTTTTCTCCGTGCTAGACTTGGTCAAGGCCTACACGCAGATACCCGTCAATCCGGATGACGTCCAGAAAACTGCAATCATTACTCCTTTCGGCTTGTTCGAGTTTCCTTTCATGAGCTTTGGCCTGAGGAACGCTGGACAAACCTTTCAACGCTTCATCGACGAAGTCGTCCGCGGCCCCGACTTCTGCTTCGTCTATTTTGATGACACATTGGTCTTTTCCCGCAACGCCGACGAACACCACAGGCACCTTCGTCTGCTTTTCCAACGCCTCGACGACCACGGCCTTCTCGTCAATGTCCCAAAGAGCACGCTCGGCGCTTCAGTCGTCAAATTCCTCGGCCATGAAGTTTTATCAGAGGGAACTCGACCCTTACCTGAACGCATCGCAGACATGCAAAATTACCCTCAACCAACCACCGCTAAAGACTTTCGCCGTTTCCTCGGCATGCTGAACTGTTACAGGCGTTTCTTACCACACGCAGCCGAGTACCAGGCTCCCCTCCATGATGCCTTGGCTGGTCTACGAGGAAACCAACCCATCACGTGGACACCGCCTTTAACAGAACTTTTTGAAAAATGCAAAGCTGCTCTTTGCACCGCCACACTTCTCTCCCATCCTGTGCCAGACGCTCCCTTGGGGCTCTTCACGGACGCCTCTAGCATCGCCGTAGGCGCCGCCCTTATGCAGCACGTAGACAACACCTGGCATCCCTTGTCATTCTTCTCCAAGAAACTCTCGGCTCGCAAGATGACCCCTTCTGCGGCCGGTCGCACCGACGAAACCACAACCCCCGCGCCGTCGAGTTCGCCAGCTTACTACAGAGAACTTCTGGCGATATACGAAGCAGTTCAGCACCTTCGCCACATTCTCGAAGCACAACACTGCATTATCTACACCGACCATAAACCTCTGACCTACGCCTTCTCTCAGCGCCGCGACAAACTCCCACCGGTTCAGCAGAACCAGCTCTCGTTCATCGCCCAGTTTACCACCGACATCCAACATGTCAGCGAGAAGGACAACGTGGTCGCCGACGCGCTTTCAGGTGTGGCAGCTATTAGCCCTACACAGATAACAGCTGATGTCCTCGCCGAGGCTCAGACTATGGACGCTGAACTGCAGGAGCTTCTTAAGGGCGGGTCCTCGCTACAACTGCAGCAAGTCCCCATACCTGAATCGACAAAGACTATCTACTGCGACATGTCAACAGCACGAAGCAGGCCTTACGTGCCCCTTTCTCATCGCCGCGGCCTCTTTAACCAGCTACATATTCTCAGCCATCCCGGCATACGCGCCTCTGCACGCCTCGTGGCTGACCGCTATGTCTGGCCCTCCATGCAGCGGGATTGCCGCACTTGGGCGCGCTCCTGCATTCAATGGCAGCGCGCTAAAGTGACCAGGCATGTCACTTCACCACTTGGAGCATTCCCCCAGACCTCTGGTCGGTTTCAACACGTCCACCTTGATATCATAGGGCCCTTGCCTCCAGCTGGACGCTATCGCTACTGCCTCGCCGCCATCGATGGGTACACTCGATGGCCTGAGGCATGGCCCCTCGTGGGAATCACTGCGGAAGACGTCGCCTCGGCCTTCTTCGCCGGCTGGATTGCCCGCTTCGGGCCCCCTCGCCACGTCACCACCGACCAAGGACGACAGTTCGAATCACACCTTTTCCGGCTGCCCGGGCTGACCATCGGGTTCGAACGCTCGCGGAACACCAGCTACCACTCATGCGCCAACGGGATGATTGAACGTTTCCACCGACAGTTCAAAGCAGCCATCATGTGCCACCCGGACTCAACCTGGCCTGAAGCCATCCCAGCCGTCACCCTAGGTCTTCGCGCCACCTTTAAGCCCGACATTCAGGCTAAACCCGCAGAGCTCGTCTACGAGGAACCTATCCGCCTCCTAGGCGAATTTCTCGCTGCACCGCCATCCACCACCGCGACGTCAGATCCCACCGATTTCATCGCCCGGCTCCGACGCACTATCGCTACCCTCCGCTCGTCACCTGCAGCTCACCACTGTAAGACCGCGCCCTTCTTCTTCAAGGATCTGGCAACGTGCTCGCACACTTTTCTCCGCGACGACACCGTCCGCCGGCCTTTACAGCCACCTTACAGCGGACCCTACCCAGTTATCCGTCGCGACGACAAAACCTTCACCCTACGCATTAAAGGGAACGCCATCCGCGTCTCTATCGACCGGCTGAAGCCGGCCTACACCGATTCCGCCGAAGCAGCGAATACCAGTGCACCCACAGACGTCCATCCACGACCGCCGACATCGCAGCCTGCTTCCGTCACTACGCGCAGCGGACGTCGCGTACGCTGCCCAGATTTTTTCAAGCCCTGAGGGCTCTACACTCCGCGGGGGGCTGATGTGGCGAGACACTCTGCGCATATTTCTGCGCACCTTCCATCTTATCATCTGGCCAAGCATACCTCAGCTGCACGCTGGATTGCATGGTCGATAAAGCATAGCGCCACCGCCATGTCACCCGAGGTATGCGTCACCGACGGTGGCATTAAAAACAGGCTGCCTGGCTGAGAAAAGCCGCCTTCTACCACCCGCTACTGTGACGAGCGTAGCGTTGGTATGCCCGACCGCTGACATCGTTCGCCGAATAAAGAAGCGTTACGTTTTTATGTTGGGATTCGTCCTTCACTAGCCGCGACATCCCCACAGGGTTTTACTTGCCAAAACCATTTCTGATGATGGGGCACGCCGTAGTGGAGGACAGTGGAAATTTCTACCACCTGGGGTTCTTTAACGTGCACCTAAATATAGGCACATGGGTGTTTTCGCATTTAGCCCCCATCGAAATGCGGCAGCCATGGCCGGGATTTGATCCCGCAACATCGTGCTTAGCAGCCCAACACCACAGCCACTTAGCAACCACGGCGGCTAACTTATCAGTAGAGTTTGTAGAACAGAGTAATACGCGGATAATGAATACCTTCTCCGCAAGCGTGATAGCCGAATGTGGCAGTGGACAAGCCCGAGGGGCGAGGCTAGAAATGAAATAGACTTCATATTCCGCGCTGACATAGCTCATGGATGAGATAGTTCATGTGGGTGAGCAGTTCAATAGAGACTTATACAGTACCAGTGGCACCCACGAAAATAATGTCTGAGGGAATAGTCTAGAGGAATTTGAAATCTCAAAAGTAACGCCGTATGAAGTAAAGAACACCTTTTGAGCTATGCAAAGGGGGAAGGCAGCTTGGGAGCATCAGGTAACAGCAGATTTGTTGAAGGATGGCGGAATGAGGAGGGAAGACAACTGATGGTCACTAATGGTTACAGACTGGATTCCCAGGAAAGGGAAGCGTAGCAGGGGGTGACAGAAAGCTAGGTGGGTTAAAGAGATAACGAGGTTTGCAGGGACAACATGGCAACATGGCCACAGGTAGTACATGACCGGGGTAGTTGGAGTAGTATGGGGGAGGCCTTTGCCCTGCAGAGGGCGTAAACAGGCTGCAGCTGCTGCTGCTTCTCCTGCTGATGATGATTATGATGATGGTAGCATTATAAGGAGTGTGGTTGAACTCCCATTTGCGATAACACGTCAGTCATGCGGAAGGCAAATACTCACGAGCAAGCATAGTTGATTGAAGCCCTTCACATCTACAAATTTGACCCGAAGAAGTGTCTGAGCGTGCCATCTATGTTCCTAACGAAGAAGTAGCATGAATTTCTCGATCAATGTCAAAGCGTATTGATAAAGCGATTACACTGTACACGATATGTTGTGCCTTGCGCATGTTGAATACGGACTTTTGGGACCTCCAATTCACGAATAAACTCCAGATATTCTGTCGACCTCTATGTCGCTTTGTCTGCGTGCCTCTCGATTTCTTTCCGTTATATTAAAGGTTGCTGTCATTTTCCTAGTATATTCATTATTCCATTTGTTTTTCACTCCTGTCGATCATAATTAAATGATCAATACGGCCGAGCTAAAACTTAAAGAAGCCGTTCTTCAAGTTGCCATCTACGTCAATTCGTGTTCGCCCCGCCGGGGAATGCAATCTCCGACATCACTCATGTTCTTACTGCTGAGGGACAGACATCAGCGTTCCTCGACTGTTCAGTATAGTTTGGTGTTTTTAAGCTTTGTGCCTGGCTCAACAGATGGTCCTGTAATTACGTAGTACAAGTTATATTGCCGTGTGTTTCGACAAACACAGCCTGTAATAGTGGCATTGCTGTTGCCGACAATTCTGCAGAATATAGACTCTGTGCTATTCGCAGCCCATAATGACACAAAAATAGTGGATTTCTTTACTTGCACAATTATGCGCCCACCATAGGATTATGGTATTTTCGATTGTAGAGCAATCCTGTAGTACGAATGTACGATCACATATTAACAATATCTACAAGAAACTGGTTTTACATTAAGTTAATTAAAAATTGATGACTTTTTGTTCATTGGTAGGATCATTAGTTCAATTAGAGTCTTTTTTCAATGCGGATTTTATCGCTTTATTCCTCTTCATATTTTGATAAGAATTAGGACAAGATTTTTATTGTCTTGACTTGAAAGCAACATTTAACAAAAAAAAAAGGAAGCATCGCATTTAGCACCTCGGTTTCTTGCCACCTTCTGCAGACTTCAGAGGGATCCAGGCAGCAAGTAGCACCTGCCATGTACTAAACCCGGACCTTGCATCTTTGCAGCATTTCCCAGTGAGCGGATCAACACGGATCTAGCGTCTTCGTGCCTGCTGAATCCTCTTCTGACGGCGCAGCTGTGAGGCATATCTGCGAAAGATTGCTTAAGAAGAGGGAGACTTCACTGGTGGCCTAAGACGGACCTATCGCCCGAACGGCTGATCGCGCTGTCACCACAGCAGCTGGTGCGCGCAGCGGCTATTCTGGCAAACGACGCACCTTGGCTTTGCTATAAGAGCCCTGTCTGGATGGAGCCAGCATCACTTCAGAGCGATCCAGGCAGCAAGTAGCACCTGCCATGTAATAAACCCGGACCTTGCATCTTTGCAGCATTTCCCAGTGAGCGGATCAACACGGATCTAGCGTCGTCGTGCCTGCTGAATCCTCTTCTGACGGCGCAGCTGTGAGGCATATCTGCGAAAGATTGCTTAAGAAGAGGGTGACTTCACTGGTGGCCTAAGACGGACCTATCGCCCGAACGGCTGATCGCGCTGTCACCGCAGCAGCTGGTGCGCGCAGCGGCTATTCTGGCAAACGACGCACCTTGGCTTTGCTATAAGAGCCCTGTCTGGATGGAGCCAGCATCACTTCAGAGCGATCCAGGCAGCAAGTAGCACCTGCCATGTACTAAACCCGGACCTTGCATCTTTGCAGGTACGTAAGCGTTGAAACGTTCATCTCGAGTTCAAATTATAGCTGCTGGATCGCTCTGCATTGTTGCATTGCTGCTCTGTTGTAGGGAAATTGTAATGGGTGAAAATCCGCTGAAATCATTTGGACAGGTTCTTGCGGACAAACTGCCGGGTACCATTAAAGAACTAGCTAAAGTCTTGCTTGACATAACCTCAAAGCTGGAAAGTATCACAACAAGCATCAGAGCTGACATAAGAAGCTTACTAGCAGACAACAAACAGTCCCAGAGGGACATGCAGGACATCAAGATATCCATGGATGTAATGAATAGGACATTTGAGCAACTAAGGACTGACGTGCACAACGTGCACCGCGAACTATCAGAAGTGAAACACCAGCAGGCTAGTATTATTGGCGATGTGCACCAGTTGCAGGGGGAAGTAAGGGAAATGCGACAGGAAATAATCGAGCTCAAGCAGTACAGTCGTAGAAACAACTTGGAAATAAGAAATGTTCCAGTGTCGGCAGACGAATCGCTGCCAGACATGATGCAAAACATAGCGACTTGCTTGAAGATGGAACTTCGTACCGAAGATATCGATGTAGTGCATCGAGTTCCGACCAAAAACAAGGCTCAACAGAATATTTTGGTAAGGTTTACATCCATTGCAGTCCGAGACAAAATGATAAAGAATGCCAAGAAAGAGAGATTGTCCACATCAGCCCTTGGCTTCCAAAAGAATGAGCCCATATTCATTAATGAACACCTCTGCCAAGAGAATAAGATTCTTCTCGCAAAAGCTCGCCAAGCGAGAAGAGAGAAAAATTGGAAGTATGTATGGGTATCGCAGGCCAAAATTCTAATGCGGAAAACCGAGAATTCTCGTGTCTTGCACATCATTTCTGAAGACGACCTGAAAAAGGTAGTTTAGAGCCTCTAGTGCTAAGTCTTGCTTGCCACACCAATCATGGCGTTCTCAATCCGTGATGTTGAACGGGAATTCCACAAAACCCAGGGTATATCTATACTTCACTGTAACATTCGAAGTCTTCGAAGAAACAAAGTTACATTGTGTTCATTTTTAGCACAGCATAATTTTACCTTTTATGTAATTGGCTTAACGGAAACTTGGTTAAAAGAAGGTGAGCACATCTCCATTCCGGGATACAGTCTTGTAAGCAATCCCAGGAATACAGTATCTCGTGGGGGTGGAGTGGCTCTACTAATCACGCAGACAGTACCCTTTAGGATAATCACCAATACTGAAATAAGTAACAATACGGTTGAATCTCTCTTTGTTCTTTTAGATTCACGCATAGTTGTTGGTACAATATACCGGCCACCAAACTCGAGTCTGCCCGTTTTTTATCAATCGTTGGAATCTATCCTTTCCACCCTAAGCAGTAAGAGCTATGGTACCATCACTATTGTTGGCGACTTTAACATTGATATCAGCAAAGACACGAATTGTGAATACACGCACCTACTGGATTCATACAACTTCAAAAATACAATCCAAGAACCTACTAGATTGTCACGAAGTGCATCTACAACTATAGACCATGTATTGTGTAACAGTGATAACATACGTTCTGGCGTATACGATACCAGTCTCACGGACCGCTGCCCAATTTTTGCGTTATTACACAGCGCAAATACTACCATTGCAAAAAAGACTACCTTGGCAAATCGCACGATTAATTACAAAATACTGCGACAAAAAATTAAAGAAAAGGAATTTCGAGATGAATTTAGCAGTGACGCTCATATCGAATGCACAAACTTTACAAATACATTAGCCCACATGATATCTCAGAGTACCACATATAAACAAAACAAATACGAGGAACCTTTGTGCCCGTGGATGAATAACACCATACTTACAGCAATAAAAGAAAAGGACTGGTGGTACTAAAAATGGAAAAAACATAGAGATAACACCCATTATTTGCAAAATTATCGAATATCTCGTAACCACGTAGTAGCTGTTATCCGGAGGCGGAAAAAAGAATAACGCATTCCTAATAAAACAAGCACAAGGCAATACCAAAAAAATGTGGGAAATCATAAAAGCAGTAATTGATAAACCAAATAAAAAACCAATCGCTCCTGAACATGTCGATGCCAGGTGCGCCGACACTTTTAATGCGTATTTTACTAGCATTGGCCCAAAACTAGCAGAGCGTATCCCAGTTACTGAAAGCAATGTCGATTGCCCCATCATCCATGAATGTTTTTCCTTGGTTCAAGTGGACGAGCAAACCATAACCTCAATTATATCAGGCATGCCTTGCTACAAAGCTACTGGCCACGATGGCATTACTGTAAAAGCATTGAAAGACAATATGGATATTCTTGTGCCAGTACTCACTAAAATAATTAATAACTGTATAAGTCGAGCCACATACCCTGATATATTAAAGATAGCAAGAGTTTCTCCTATATATAAAAATGGCGACGTCAATGACCCTGGAAGCTATCGGCCTATCTCTGTGCTTAGCATAATAAATACTGTATTTGAAAAGGTAATCACGGCTCAACTGAAGCACTACCTAAATGAAAACAAGCTTCTAACAGATTGCCAACATGGATTTAGAGCCAATCGATCAACGTCTTCAGCAGTGTTAGAATTAACCCAGAGTATAAACACAGCCCTACACAAAAACGAGATTGCCGTAGGATTATTTTTAGATTTAAAGAAAGCATTTGACACGGTCTGTCATTCCATACTTCTAAAAAAATTACGAACTTATGCTTTTAGCGAAATGACAATGGACCTCTATTCAAGCTACCTAAATGGTCGAAAACAATATGTAAAATTTGGCTCCTTTGTTTCCCAGTGTACTACTATAGTCACAGGAGTTCCGCAAGGATCAGTTTTGGGGCCCATACTGTTCTCGCTGTATGTAAACGACCTCCCAACAATACTAAAGTCATCAAAATGTATCATGTACGCTGACGATACCACGCTATTATTTTCAGGTAAATCTCCTGGAATATTGCAGAACACTATAAACAGCGAGTTATCCAACATATCAACTTGGTTTGCTTGTAATAAATTAACACTTAACAGAGATAAGACAAAATACATAATTTTCAACTCCCGTTATTCCAGGGGTGACACAATTGGCATGCAAATTCACCTTCTAGGTGGAACAATAGAACAGCTCGATCACATAAAATATTTAGTGGTATTATTGGACTGCAACTTGAACTGGAGACCACATATATCTAGTATATGCGCGAAATTAGCTTCGGCTTGCTATTTATTAATAAAATGCAGGGAATATCTTGACCTTAGCGTACTTAAAGTTGTTTACTTTTCCATATTTCACTGTCACATCACATACTGTTCTGAATCATGGTCAAGCACATATAAAACATACATAGATCCCGTTTTTCGGTTACAGAAAAGGGCCTTGCGCATTATGACATACACAAGCCCACATGATAATACTGACATGCTGTTCTGTCGTCTCGGTATATTACCTTTATCTCTGGAATGCGAAATAAAAGTTGCCATTTTGATTAACAATATCTTACATGGGAATCACTCATTATCACCAAGCCTGTTTGTTACACCTAATCGCAATACAAGGGGTGCAACAAATATAAATTTTAACCTACCAATCGCTCGTAACACGAATGGCCAACGACTACTTGAGTTTCATGGTGCTAAAATTTGGAAAACAGTACCTCTTGAGATAAAAATGGCCAACAATTTCGTGTCTGCTGTTAAAAAGCTACACCTATGAAAAAGTACGTGATTTTTTGTCAGTCTGGTTCTCCACCTGTTTCATACTGTGCTGGATCTATTCAGAAAGCCTAAACACTTCAACACAGACCCTTGCAAATGTGTCACTTCTACGTATAATATGCTATCTCGGTTTTTTCATTGTGTATATGCATGTATTCTCCTGACAGTTCTGTTTTATTACCATTGATTGATATGCACTGTTTTTCTTTTGTAATGTTTTTGATTGTATGTATCCACCTAACTGTATTAGGTTGTATCACTAAAAAACTAGATAAGCGCATGACATTGTAGCTGCTACTACAAATATGACTATGGGCCTACACTAGCCTTTGGCTACAGGCCCAACAGTTCCTTTGTACAAATTATTATCAATGAAAAATAAACTGAATTGAATTGAATTGAATTGAACTTATACATCATTTTTTTCATTGTGGTTTACAAAATAAAATATCGTAAAACAAGACATGACCAGCTAGATACAAACCTAAGGCCAAGCTATTGTTAAGCCATCTATTCATCTAAGAGATGGTAAAAGAGACTGATAAACAAGAAAGCCTCGCATTCATGCAGGTGGCCGCCGCTTCTATTGCATTACCGAATAAAAGAAGCGGCTGTTTGATTTCGCCTTTTGTTAGATTTGGCTGCATAGAAACTACACAATGATGAACAAGCAAACAAAAACAAGGGGAGACACACCTCACTGTATGGTCTCTATTTACATACTGGTTTCCAAAACGTAATCTAGTACATTCACTTCCAACTTCTCTGGGAACATTACCGCACTTTCAGACCAATAAATGGAGTACATTTTTTTAGCCACATTCTGCCAAAGCAATACATGACATATTGACACGCGTATATTTTTAAATGTTCTTCTCCTGTGAAGGTCTGTCGTCGGTCAGTCAGTGGTATGAAATATTGTTTTATGTGAGACGCGCCTTTCTGCATCAGAACTTCACTCTGTATTGCAGCCGATTCTAGAGCGAAATATTACCGTCCATTCAGATGGCCAGTATACAGAAAGCAGAAGCTTAGGCTAGCGTCTATCGTTGTGCTTTTGTGTTTTTGTATTGTTTGCTTTTCTGCGGAGAAGTTCACCCAACGTAGGGGTAACTCACAACAGCGGTGTTATTTTCACGTTCACGCGAGCGTAAGAATATACGTTAGTACGAGATGATACGTTACACAAATGTCAGTGAGAAGCCCCGTGAACCGAAAGGTAAACAGCTGGAAAACTTTTTCCAATTCTCAGCTGAGAAAGGTACATAAACAGCTGAGAACACCAATTGCCAGATCACCAAAGAGGAATGTTGTTGCTGCGGGGAGTTTCCAATCTGGACGCCTGGCAGACAGACAGAAAGACAGACAGACAAACAGACAAATAGACAGACAGACAGACAGACAGACAGACAGACAGACAGACAGACAGACAGACAGACAGACAGACAGACAGACAGACAGACAGACAGACAGACAGACAGCCAGACAGACAGACAGACAGACAGACAGACAGACAGAGAGACAGACAGATAGACAGGTAGGCAGGCAGATAGATAGATAGTTTAGATAGATAGATAGATAGATAGATAGATAGATAGATAGATAGATAGATAGATAGATAGATAGATAGATAGATAGATAGATAGATAGATAGGTTGATTGACAGATAGATAGATAGATAGATAGATAGATAGATAGATAGATAGATAGATAGATAGATAGATAGATAGATAGATAGATAGATAGATAGATAGATAGATAGATAGATAGATAGATAGATAGATAGATAGATAGATAGATAGATAGATAGATAGATAGATAGATAGATAGATAGACGATGGACCCTCTGCCATTGAAATGTGCGACAGTGCCGTGGCTTCTTTCTGAAATTTCCTATAACTAAACATGGGAAGGAGCTTCACGACATTACAATTTCGCCACCTACCGATCAATATGGAATTTGCATGCTTTCTACCAGGATGATTTGAGGCCTACCACAGTTACAGCCCTGTACTGAGGGTCACAGACAATCTAAAGCATCTCCCTGTGGTGCGATTTGGGCTAACTGCGCAAATTCTGCCTAAAATTCTACCCAGGCTACGATCGCTCCTTTAGACATTAGCATCGTCGACATTTTTGCCGTGGACGCTTCCTGTGAGCCTTTCCCGTCTGCCCATTGTACCTACAACGACATTAAGAAAAGGATCGCCCTGACTGTGACACATGCGGGGGCTTTACAGGTATGCAGTCTATTGCTTTCCTACAAGAACACATTCGACCTGAACAACGGACCCTCAGTCCAGACGTCACTTGTCAAACATCGCACACATGCAGGCGAAAATCCACCCATCCATCGCGGACCCTACTGAGTTTCACATTTGCAGGGTTACGTCATGAATATGGAAATAGACAAGATGCTTGCGGAATACATCAATGAGCCATCATCTATTCCGGCGGCGTCTACTGTCGTGCTGGTGAAAAATCGGCACGGCGCATGGAGTTTTCCGTCGATTACCCCCACCACAACTGCATCAGGTATAAGGACGTCTAACGGATATTTCGTACCGATGACACCGTCGATTGCCTATACGGGGCACAGTATTTTTTGTCCATCGAGTTACGTTCAGGATATCGGCAAATCGCTGTGATTGAAGTCGATCGTGAAAAAACCGTCTTTATAACAAGTGATAATTTTGCCACTCCAAACTTATGCCTTTGGGGCTATGTAGCGCTCCAGATGCCTTTGAGCCTATGAGGAACTCATAACTCCGCGGATTCAAGGCGTTTAGTTGTCTCTGCTGCCTAGATGATGTTGTATTTCTGCCCTGATTCGTTTCACATATTGAACGTATTTCAGCTCTACTTGCTGTGTTTTCGCAAGGCCGGCCAATAGCTCAACTCCAAGACATGTAACTTCAGCTACCGTGAGATTACTTTCATTGGACATGTCAATGCAACTGGCGTCGGACTACATCCGGGAAAATTCGCACCATGAAAGGATTTCCTGTTCCACCATCGGCGAAAGTTTCGTGGGCCTTTTCTCTTGCTACCGTTCAAAATGTTGCCGCCATAGCACGCCCTCTAACAGATCTCCTGATGAAAAGTGTGCCGTTTTCATAGGAAGCTTCACAGGCCGCCACCTCTTTTCGCCTTACCGCCATGCTCACCACCACACAGATTGTAGGACGCTTCGCTCGCTCAGCCCGTAGAGATTTGTGCACCGATGCCAGCGGCCAAAGAATCAGTTCGGCCTTGGTAGAAGGTAAACATGGCCATAAAAGTGTCATTGCGTACGCTGGCCGTCTTTTGACACCTTCTGGGCGGAATGACTCTATTACCGAGTGCGAATGTTTAGCCCTTGTGTGGATCGTAAGGAAATTCGGCCCTTATTTATATGGCAGGCTCTTTTCTATTGTAACGGTCCTCCACGTCGTATGTTCGCTTTAGTCTTTGAGAGATCCCACAGGGAGTCTTGGACGATAGGCTGTGCGACTACAAGAGTATTCATATTCTTAGTGGTATAGGTGTGGAGGCCTACAGAAGGACGCTGACTGCTTGCCGCGTTACCCTGTACCCACGCCCACCAACGCCAACACGGACGCTTCCGCAAGTGCCCAGCTTTTGGACATGACCAAGGAGCGACGCTATCAGGGTACTTTGATGACTCTCTTTGACCGAATATAATCTGCTCCAGCTGATCCATAGTTACATTTGTTCGTCCCCAGCCACGGGATATTGTACCAACGCAATTTTTATCCCAACGGCCCTACCCTTCTCCATGTCGTTCATCAACATCTCAGCTAAACCATGCTTCAGGAGCTTTATGACTCCCCCACTGCCGGACACCTTGGCGTCACTCGCTCATACTTCCGCGTGCGGCACCGCTTCTGGCTCGGCCTCATACGCTGCGTATGGAGGTAGGTAGCTGCTTGCAAGCCCTGTCAACATCAGTCAAAATCCAGCAATACTTCCTGCCGGGTACTTATAGCCGGTGGACATTCCACCTTAGCCATTCTTTCGCGTGGGTTTAGAACTCTTTGGCGCAGCTCCGGCAACACCGCAGCTCCGGCAACAGGTGCATCTCTGTGGCTACGGTTTAAGTGATGCGCTATGCCATCACTCGGGCGCATGCCACGTGGCGCGATATCGACGTCGCAGATTTCCTATTCCTGTATATAATTTTATTCCCTGGCACCCCGCGACAGCTCCTTTCCAACCGCGGCCGCACTCGCCCCTCTCAAGTCGTCACCAAGCACAAACAGGCTACCTCATATCATTCCTAAACCAACGGCCTTACTGGGTGGCCGAATCGGACCATTACTGACATGCTACCAAAATGTGTTTCACCCGATCGTATGAACTGCCGCCGTCGTGACACAAACTTTTCAACAGGCTATCTCGTACAACTTTGGTCCCCTTGTCGCGGAGTGGGACTCGCCCAAAACACCTTCCGAGCTTCAAATGCCCTTACTACGTTCCGCGTCATGTGGCCAATGTCATTTACGAGATAACCCCATCACTTCCGTCATGCCACCGGATTTCACATCACCTGACTTTGTACAGGCCTTTCGGCATTCTCAGCTGCTGTTTTTATACCTCTGAAAAATACATATATACAAATACAAATACAAAATAAATACAAATATATATATATATATATATATATATATATATATATATATATATATATATATATATATATATATATATATATATATATATATGTATATGCATATACACATATGACAAACTGATGTTGCCCTACAGGATGTAGGAGACATGCACTTTACTGCACAGTTGATGTGTACCTTGCATACAGGCTCGACGACAAATGGTTGCCCACACTGACCAAGAAGGCCGGTATCACGCATGTCACGGAAATTTACGGAAAATAAGGAAATATAAAGAAAGATTCGTGCGTAATACGATGCGCTTTTAGGTAAAGTTTGATTGCACGTACTGGCCATGTGGCCCAGATAAAAACCATGCCCATCGCGCATGCTGCTTGGAGACAGGGATTCGTGATCATGGTCGTTTATGTGCCCATCTATTTGCTTACCTTCCCAATCACCCTCGATAGAAAGACAGTTACCCGTAGGATCTAGCTGGTGCGGTCGCCGTACATCCTGGGGACGGAATTGTCGGCATCGTATGCTTTCTTCCCGCAACGTCAAAGAGGCAACTTGAAAAATTCACGGACGACACATTTGGATGGATCATACTACTGACGGATTTTGGGGACGTCCTTTTAAGGAATAAGCTTGAGTTGTTAATCCTGCCTCCTTTCTGTCGCTTTGGCTCTCTTCTTCTCAATTTCTTTTCATAATTTTGAATGATACATAGTCATTACACCTGTGGTTCTTTGCTCCTGACGGTCGCCTATAAAATATCATTACGACCCAGCTAAAACTTAGAGAAACCGTTCGTCAAGTTGCGATCTATGTCAATTCATGTGGGCCCGGTGGGGTAAGGCAATCTATGACATGATTCATGGTCTCACGGCTAAGGGTCAAAACGCTGCGTTCCTCGACTGTCCAGATTTGTACGGGGTTTTTAAGCTGTGTGCCTTACTCAACAGATTGTCTCGCAATTGTCTAGGACAAGTTACAGTCGAGTGAGTTTCGGCAAACAGAGCCTGTTCTAACGGCAGTGTCTTTACAGACAATTCTGCAGAACAGAGCCTGTGTGCTATTCGCAGCCCATAATGGCACAACAATAGTGGATTTAGTTACTTGCAGAATGACATCACCGCCATAAAGATTCCTTATTTTCAAAAAGAGAGCCATTCGGTAGCTCGGATGTGCGATCACTCATCGCTATAAGACTACAAGAAATTGCTTTGACATTAAGTTTGCCTTTGTTGATTACTTTTTTCGTTCATGTGAACGCGTATTTCATCCCTTTGTCCTCTTTACAATTTTATAAGGCATCAGACATATTTTTCATTGTCTTGACTTGAAAGCTATATTTCACAAACAAAAGGAGCATCGCTTTAACACCTCGGTTTCTTGCCACCTTCTGTAGAACTTAATCTTCGCTTCATTCAGGTTAAACAAATAAAATATCAAATATTAAAAAAACATGACCTGTTAGATACAAGCCTAAGGCAGCTTTATTGTTAAGCCATCTGTTCATCTTGGAGACGGTAAAAGAGACTGCATAAACAAGAAAACCTCCTATTCGTGCAGGTGGCCGCCGCTTCTATTGCATTTCCCAAGGAAAGAAAAGGCCGTTTAATTTCGCCTTTTGTTAGAAGTGGCTGCATAGAAACTATACAATTATGACCTCGGAAGCGAAGACACGTGGAGACACACCTACTGTACTCTCTCTGTTTGCATCCTGGTTTCCAAAACGTAATCTAGTACGTTCACTTCCAGCTTCTCTGGGAACATTAGCGCACTTTCATACCAATAAATGGATTACGATCTTTTAACCTATTTCTGCCAAAACAAACCATAACATATTGACAAGCGTAGATTTTTAAGTTCTTCTCCGGTGACTGTTTGTCACCCGTCCGTCAGTGATATGAAATATTGTTATACGCAAGACGCGCCTTTCGTCTTCAGTACTTTACTCTATTTTGCAGCTATTCTAGAGTGAAATGTTATCGTCCATTCAGATGGCCAGTATACAGAAGGCGGACACCTATTACGGGGCTATCGTTGTGTTTTTGTGTTTCTGTATTGTTTGCTTTTCTGCGGAGAACTTCACCCAACGTAGGGGTAACTCAGATCTGCGGAATTTTGACGTTCATGTGGTCGTAAAAATATACGTTACCAGCAGAATATACGTTACCAAAATGTCCGTGAGAAACCCCGTGAATCGAAAGCAAACCGCTGAAAAACATGTTCAATTCTCAGCTGAGAAATGTGCATAAACAGCTGAGACATAAACAGCGTCGCATAAACAGCATCGCACCATTCGGAAAGTGAGTAATCGTGCTTGCTAACTACACGCGTATTTTAAGAAATATAGAATCCAACCGGAACAGTGGAACCTGACTTGATGCTTCCAGAGCGCTCGTTGTCAGTATATGTTCATGCGCACTTAGTGCCTGAATGCAAAACTGACAATCGTTATAAGTGTTTTCTTCCGATCAGAACTATTGCCTTCGGCAATAACCGCGTTCATCATGTGCTCCTGTGCGGTAGCTCCTCCTTTTATGTAGAAGTTGCGTAATAACGACTCATAAAGCGGTTCTTCGATTCTTCCTGCTATGGCGTTTTCTTGCTTAAAATGCGTCGACGGTTTCAGTTATCTCTGCTTATGAGGTTTCTGGTTTACAGGCCGTTTTAGAAAAATATATATATAATCAATCAAAGCTTGCTACTACTACAGCTCAGTTTTTAAGACTAGATGTGTTGAGACAACTTATCCGCAACTAAACTTGACACCAGAAAGTTGCTTAAGGTAAGTCAAAAAAAGGTTCTGTAAAAAAAAACATTTCTTGGTTGTGCTCTGCTGCCGAATGTCTGTTGAAAAGTTTCCTGTGACGAGGGGGTCCTTGTTTACACCCTTCACTAGTACAAACATTGTTTTCATGACTATATTTAGATGCTCCTTTCATGGGGTTGGAACGCAAAAGCTTTATAATGCCACTGCTAAGAATTAACCCAGAAGTTGCATTGTAGTGACCAGGCCGTGGCCCACAACAGTGTACACATACCAACTTAGCCACCACTAATGCAATGGAACCCTTGCATGCCTGCCGTAGTGGAATGCGTCATCGGGATGGCTGAGTCAGGTAGGTATGAAGTGAATGTGTTCCCAAAAGTAGGATATCGGTATCATTGGTGGACAAGTGTATCAACAACTTACTCAACACAGCCTACTAAATTGGCTAAATGTTTAAGAAACTTGCGGCTTATCCCTTTAATGACGAGACCTATAAATACCGCAAAAAAGCTTTATTGTTCTATCTAAATATGCAAAACACGTCAAGAGTAAGCATAATCAACATAAATTAAAAAAAAATTGCAGAAATATTTCTGCAATAGAGGGAAAACCCCAGGCAGAAAACTGGAAGTGGGCTTCACCCCAATGACGCCACCTAGATTCATTTTCAATTTGTATAGACAGCTCTTATCATATATGAACCATAGGTGCACTTTTAATTTGCTTTACATAAAATGTGCGACACCACTGCAGCTGCATATATTGCGTTGGCCTGTCTCCTCTGAACTTGCCTGCACGCGGCCCAAATTCGCGTGCCAAACTTCTGCTTCCTCGTACAATGTTTCTGCTCTAAACCAACAAATGACGCTTGCTGCCTGTTATTCAGTGTTGGCCGAAGACATTTAGCTACAAACTTCCTACTCAATACATAAACTCGACAAGAAAAAAATTCTTATTTGGTATGTTGCCTGTAGGCAACACTCGTCAATAAAGGAATTTTTGTTCGTAGCAAATATGCACACAATATTGTTTTTTTATACAAAACTGGATCTGACATGTCCTGATGTTAGATATTTTGGTACTGCTTGAATCGCTTTATGCAAGTTGAATTTTTTTGCTTAGTTGACTGTCCTCTTAAATTTTATATTTAGGTCTCATTGTATCCAAACTGCTTTCTATGCTGCATCTTTCATTTATCAATTTTTTGTTTGCACTGCGCGGTCGTGCAGTTCTTTCGCATGTAAAAATTTGAATTGCAGTGGGCCAAATATGCCGCTGGTCTAAGGACACGGAGGGCTTACAATGGTATAACATTCATATTCACAATTATTTTTCTATTGTTGCAAAAATAGGTGTCACGGACAAACAAACATTTGATGAGCTTGAACTTCTTGAAATGATGCATGAAGGCCAGAATTCACTGTGCTGCAGTTACTACTGCATGGACTAATACAATGCAGTTACTACTGTATTGAGTGGTAAGCTTGATTTATTTCGCTCTCACTTTGGAAAGGTATCTCCATCGATACAAGTAGGCGTTGCAGCAGTTGGGAGTCTGTGTTCTGGTATATTATTTGTCGCTTAAGTCGATACAGCATATACAACGCAATTAGCTGCTAGATAGTTCAGTATATTGATGTTCAATAATTAAAGAACACTTTTTCGCACAGAGTGCTTCATCATCAACTTGCAATCGCTATGGTTTTTTCTAGTTGATGCAATGTTGGTCATCAAACAAATTATATTTAAGGGGCATGATACAGGACATTCAGATTGATAGGTGTGTAATATTAGTAGGAATAATGAACGATGGAGGCGTATTTCAACAGCTGGGAATAATTATTTTTTACCTTGAGTCACTTGCCATATGTTCTGTTCCATTTTATACATTTGGTCACGCCGTGGGCCTATTGTTATTCATTCTGCTTTCTGCTGCTCAGTTGAGGATATGTTCTTCCAGTAAGTCGAAATTATAACGCTGTCATTAGGACTTCGATTACTGTGCAGATGAACTGAGAGCTTTTCATTTAATTTTAGAAGTATTTTTGACAAAATACCCATGTGTCCGGATCAATCATCATATGCACTGCAACACTTATAGTTTTAGGTTGGCTACATAAGTGGATATTGCAAAATATACCTGTACATATACTTTCTATGCATTATCTAGTATATTAGCTACATGAAACAGCTGACATTGTGACTTTTGAAGTAAAATTTATGGTTGATGCATCTGGTTGTTTTCGCTGTTGTGCCCTTACATTTCTGTGGTCCTTTAGGTACTGTAGTTCTGTGACAGCAGTAGTGTATCAGCAAAGTCGAAGCAAGCTTGCACCTACTATTGCTGCTCTTGGCCAACAGATACATGACACCGCATTTGTGCCATTGGTGCACTTCCTGAGAACCAGCCGTGCGCGATAGGGGAAATTTGTAGTGTCCTTATGAGTTTTCCGGTCTGTTCACGTAACTTTTTAGGGCAGAGTTTACACAGGGAAAGGATACCAAATAACATGACTACTGCTGCTAACAATTTACTTTTTCTTTTGATGGAATGATTGAAAATAACTATAACACTGGATGTACCCACACGGAGTCGTGATATAAGGCCGTAATACACTACAAATTGTATTTCCGTAAATAAGCAAAAATGAGCACCCTAATTTCTATCACTTGTCGCGTAAAAGCGATGCCTTTTTTATTCCATTGATAATGGGGGAAGGCTCACAGATGTCTTGTTTATGTAGTATGCCATACCGATTTCTGTTGTCAGTTTTACAACCTTGGTGAAAACAGATGAGCCATGCTAAACCAGCTTGACGTCCTATCATTGCAATGCACAGCCAAATTGGATGATCATCCTGTTCCTTTGAGTAAATATGGGGATTTCGTTGGGTCATATTTAGCACATTTGTTATGTTCAGCCTAGCCTGTGTACATACTACCACATATAAAGGAGTACAGTACACTGCCTCTCCTACACACTAGACAAATTTAATGGTATCTTAAACCATGCAAACCTCCCTTGCCTGATCGCCTTTCTCAGTTTACTTGTGGTCTGTAGTGCACATGCTGCCTGCTGTATGTTTAACTGGAGGGGTGTATGCATATCAATCCACAAACGAATTGAGAAAGGCACCCAGGCAAGGTGGACTTGTTTTAAGATTCAACCAACTTTGTCTTGTGTCTGCCAGGGGTACTGATGTCTATTCCTTTATTCATCTGTATATTTGATCAAATGTTAATGGGGGTGACTGGCTCGTGCCTCAACGTGCACCTCAGAGAGTACCATAAATAATTCCAGTGCAAGCATGCTCGGCACACCTGACAATTCGTTGACACGATTCATGCTGTGCGTCAGGTTTAGATTGTTAATCTGTTTTTTTTTCACCTACGGCAACGAATTGCCCAACAAAAAAAGTGAGGAATACCACTTAAAATACTGGGACAACATGTGTCCATCAGTGCTCGTTATGATTGATGAAAGAGAGTTAGTCTCTAAATGTCAAGATGCGTCAGCCGAATAGGGCATTCCCAAAGCTACCCTATTCAGGAAATTGAATGACAGTAAGATCACGCGGTCTGGTTCATTTCAACAGAACGTTCACTTAACGCTCGAATATCTACACTAGCTCGTTTTCAGATTGAAAACCTTTTATTATTCTGAAGAGTTGCTTGCCATTTCAATATTCCTTAACATATGTAATCACCCCTACCTAAAACCTATTTTCGAAGCTTTTGTACACTGCTTTCAACTCAAAGATCAACCTTTAAGACTTAAACGTTGAACTTGTTGTTCAGTCTTATATGCCAATTAATTCATCCCACGAGCATAACTGAACGGAATAACCTACTATCACAATTTCCTTCTCAAACTGACTTCCTACCTTTTCAAAATTTTCAACAGCAGAATACTCGAAATGCTTATTAAGTAATACGAGTATTTTATTTATTAGCGTCATGTCAATAGCGCATATATCTTGTTTCATGTTACCATTTATGGATGCCATGAATTCGAAGTAAAACTGCGTTTTACTATTTTCCTTTGTATTTATGTGTTTTTCTGTATGTCTGTTTATGTCATTGATAAATATATTTTGGCGGTGGGCCCTTTATGTTTCTATATAACCTTGCACGGCTATTTTATTGTAGTTTGTTTCTTTCATTGTAATAAATTTTGCCACTTTGTACGCTTCATAATTTACGCTCACTTGCCAATCACTTTTTATATTTAGATTTGGGTTTCACGGAATTCTGTATAATATTGAAGTGTTTGCGTACGAAAGGGGCTGTTCTCTTTTTCTTCCTAGCCCACAATCCCCAAAAATGGGGTTGGTGGGCGATTTATCTTCTTCGCCCCCCCCCCCCGCCATCTTAGAGGTGAGGCTGGCTGTGATAGCCACAATACCCCCGAAAGCGCAATTCGAGGCCGATTTCGGATTGCGCACAATAAATACTAGTATGTAACACAACCTTACGTATGTTAGCATATAACCTCATTACTTGTATTCATTGCACATTAACCTGCGACGATCACCGTACACATGGTCGAAATATTTTCCTTTCAAAAAATGCACCGCGGAACCTACGGACCGCTGGCGTTCAAAAGAGCAAAGGCAACCCTGTCTCCGCTAAAAAGATGACATTCAAGCGAATAGTGTCCTGTATCTGACTTCTGATCCTCACGCATTGGAAACGGCTGATAAAACCAGCATACTAGACGCTACAATTGAATAATCGTATGAACAAACACTCGCACTTTCGCAGTAGCGGCAGCATCTGACGCATGTCCGCTGGAACACGTTTTTCAAATTTCACAGGTACGGTGGCTTCTGCTTTGCCTAGAAACATTACCCGCAAGAATGTGGTGCCAGTACCCCATCTTTGGCCTACCCCGGTTTCAAGCATTCAACTTTACTCCCGTTTTTTTCTACTACTTGCAGCCTCATTGCCGATTTTGCGAGCCCATACCACCGCACCGATGTTACTGCCATATATCTGCGATCAGCGCACTTTTAAGAGCGCCCGCTGGACCAGTGGCTATATCAAGTCCTGACAACCGCTTTCGCGCCAACTTTGGCAGTAGCGGCAACATCTGACGTATGTGCGCTGAAACACGTTTTTGAAATAATACAGGTTGATACTGATATCAGTTAGCTTTTGTATGTGCCAGCCGCTGCTGCCAATGCTGCTTGAGATTTACGAGTGTTACTAGTACCTGTTGAAATGTCGCGTTGTTGTGTCTGCCACTCCTCTGTGCCTAACAATTGCTTGGACATAGAGTTGCGTGAGTGAAAATTCCGATTTCACTTCGGTTCGTGCTTTGGTGTAACGGAAGAAGCTTTTACTGGTAAGGTCGATATCACTAAGAAGGCACGGAAATGTGAGACATGTCCGGGAGGGGGGGGGGGGTGAGGGGGCATGACAACGCGTGGATGCTGAAATTGAGCGGCTTCATGCATGCGAAACTAAGCCTTTTCGAAACTTACCTTTTCGATCTGCCAATCAAACTGGTGCCCGTTATCCCTACAGGGCCCGGAATCCATCGGACTGCCGTTCACCTGACAACAAGCCGATCTGTTTCTGCTGGGGTCAAATCGATCACTTTTACCCGCAGTACGGGTGCCATTGGCTGTCTCCGCCTACAAACACCTTCTGGGATTCAAGTTGGCCCCGATGTTTTTCATGGCATCGCTTCTATGATTCATGAGATGGTAGTACCTCGACTCACCGCTATGCTTGTTTGCCCTCACCACAACGCCGACAGTCAGGTACACCCCAGCTTTACCGCTCGCCCTCGCTGACCTAACCAGGAACTTCCCAGAAGGAAAACTAGGCAATGTAGCACTTCGAGGTGGTGCTGGATACGCGGCCTTGGCACGACGTCCTCCTTTGATGGTGTTTACGAGACACAATCGTATTGACGTCCAAGTTGATGGCACACCGTCACAGCATTCATAGATACCAGAACATGCATAACAATTATGCTCAGCCAACTTGGACACAATTTGCGGAAAATTGTTACACATGCCATTACCTGGCTCGTAGCAATCACCGATAGCATGAAAAAGTGACCGTGGTCGGAACGTGTACTGCGCATGTGAGCATCTGCGAACGACATACTACCGCCCTTTTTACTGTGCTTGATCAATGGCCCATGACCTCATACTAGGCGTATACGTCCGCTCTGTCTCTCCAGCATTCGTCGATTGTCACCTGCCACTTCTGGACGCTCCTGCGACACCACACGGAATTCGTATAAGAACGACTGATTTCGTTAACATTCCACCACAGGTCTAATCTGCATCGAGGTGTCACCTTCTACGCCAGTTCCCGATAGTCATTACATCTCCACTCCTATAACTGTCATCGCTCTCACTCACAAAGTTACTGCCCCACATACAGTACGGAGACTCAGAGACAATTGCACGCATTTCTCTGCTGTGGATTTCGGGCTAACTTAGTAAATTCTTCCAAAGAGTATTACCCTGGCTACGACCGCTTCTTCAGACGGTAGCATTGTCGACACTTTTACCTTCGATGTTTCCTGTGAACCTTTCCCGTCTGCTCATTGTACTGAGAACGACAATACAAAAATGATCGCCCTGAATCTGACACACGCGTTGGCTTTACAGCTCTGCTGTCTATTGCTTTCATACAAGGACATATTCGACCTGAAAAACGGACTCTTAGACAAGAGGTGACTTGTAAACAGTGTACACATACAGGCGATAATCAACCCATCCAACGGCGACAC
This sequence comes from Dermacentor albipictus, assembly GCF_038994185.2. Classification (NCBI taxonomy): domain Eukaryota; kingdom Metazoa; phylum Arthropoda; class Arachnida; order Ixodida; family Ixodidae; genus Dermacentor; species Dermacentor albipictus. Next base: position 25,148 of record NW_027225716.1, on the reverse strand, counting down.
TACTGAGTTTCAGCTTCGGAGCGCCACGTCACCAAATAGGATGTGGGAAAGATGCTAGCGAGAGACATCATTGAACCATCGTCAGGTCCGGAGGTGTCACCTGTTGTGCTGGTCAAAAAGAACCACGGCCTATGGAGATTCTGCATCAATTACCGCCACATACACCGCCTCATGAAGAAGGACGTCTAGCGACTACCACGTATCGATGACACACTCGGTTGCCTCTGCGGGGCACATTATGTTTTTCCATCGACCTGTGGTACGAATATTGGCAAATCGCTGTGGATGATTTCGATCGTGAAAATACCACCTTTATAACGTATGACGATTTATGCCACTTCAGCGTTATGCCTTTTCGGCTATAAACGTTCCGGCTACCCTTTAGCCTGTGATTATCTCATTACTCTACAGATTCAAGGGCTCGCCTTCTCTCTGCCACCCAGATGATGGTATTGTGTTCTCGCCCTCATTAAGCACACGCTTTCAGCGAATTTCCGCTTTACTTGCTATTTTCGCAAAGCCGGTGTATAGCTCCACCCCAAGAAATGTAACTTTGGCCATCATGAGAATTGTGTCCTTGGACATGTCCTCAATGCAACTGGCATCAGACTGCATCTGGGGAAAATTTGCTCCGTGAAACAGCTTCCTGTTCCACAGTCCGCAAACCATGTTCGAACTTCCGTGGGCCATTGTTCTTACTTCCACCACTTGGTTAAAAATTTTGCCGCTATAGCACGCCCTCTAACAGATCTCAAAAAAAGTGTGCCGTTTTCATCGGAAGCCTCTCAGGCCACCGCCTTTTCTCGCCTTACCACCGTGCTCACCATCACACAGATTGCTGAACACTTCACTCAGTCAGGGCCTACTGAGGTGCGCTCCGATGGCAGTGGCCACGGAATCAGTGCCATCTTGGTAGAAGTTAAACACGCCCATGAACGTGTCACTGCGTATGCTGGCTGTTTTTCGTCATCTGCGGAGCGGAATTACTCTATTATCCAGGGCGAATGCTTGGCGCTTTTGTGGGCCGTAGCAAAATTCCGCCTCTATTTATGTGGCAGGCACTTTTACATGGTAGGCCCTTTCTCTTAGGCCCTATGTTGGGTTTCCTCCATAAAAGATCCTACAGGCAGTCTTGGACGATAGCCTGTGCGGCTAACAGAGTATTCCTATTCTGTGGCGTATTGGTGTGGACGCCTACACAAGGACGCCGACTGCTTTCCCCGTTACCCGATACCCATTTCCCGCCAACGCCATGACGGACGCTTCCGCAAGTGTGCTTTCCATTTCCCAGCTATTGAATATGACCAATGAGTGACGCCATGATGCTACTTTATGATTACCTTTTACCGAATAGAATTTCCTCCAACTGATCCATGTTTGAAGTTGTTCCTCTTCAACGACGGGGAATATCGACGAAATTCCCGATGAATTTCGTCCCGATATTCATCGGGACGAAATTTCTACCGACGAAATTTTCGTCCCGATGGCCCTACCCGTTTCTATATCGTTCATCAACACCTCCGCTAAATCATGCTTCAGAAGTTTCATGACGCACCATGTGTCGGACACCTTGGCGTAGCCCGCACATGCGACCGCGTGCGCCACCGAATGTAATGGCACCGCCTCTGACGCTCCGTATGGAGTTAGGTAGCTGCTTGCAAGCCCTGTCATTATCGTAAAAAATCCAGCAATGCTTCCTGCTGATTACTTATAGCCGCTCGACATTTGGCTTGCGCCGTTGTTTTGCGTGGATTTCGATCTCTTTGGTCTTTTCCCCGAATCAGGTTCCGGCAACATTTGAATCGCTGTCGCTACTGATTACGCGAAGCGTTATGCCATCACTCGAGTATTTCCCAGGAGCTGTGAAACCGACATTGCAGATTTGATACTCCGGGATATCACTTTAGTACACGGCACCCTGCGACAGCTTCCCAATGACGGTCGCACTTACCTGTCAGAAGTCATCGCCGATATCTTACGCTCGTGTTCTACCAAGTAAAAACTGGCTACCTCCTATCATAGCCAAACCAATGACATTACTGAGTGACTCAGTCGAACCATGACTGACATGCAATGGATATTTTTTTCACCCGACCGTAAGAACTGTAATGTGGCAGTGCCCTATGTCACGTTCGCCTATCACGTAACGTTACTGCTGGGTACTTCGGCCTGTACTTTCTCTTCGGTCCTGACCGTGTATTACCGTTGAACGCTTCACTTTCTTGGCACTGCATTCGAGGACCGAGTATGTTCGCCACTCCATCGCCCGCGCTGACCATGCACACCAGCTTGCCCGTACTCGTTTGTTGCCACTGCAGGAAACTCAACGGCAGGCTTACAACCGCCGCCATCGGGACAAGTGCTATATACAAGGCTTTCTCCCACCAGAGTCTCACCGCCGATTGGGACTCTCCGAAAAACTCCTTGTGTGCTACAAAGGCCCTTACAGCGGTCTAATTTACGTGACCAAAATCACTTAAGAGATAATCCACATCACCTCCATCATGCCGTCCAGTTTCACATAACCTGACATCGTACACATATCTCGGCTGATGCCTTATCGATGGCCCAATCCAAAACACCAGGAAGGTGCATTTTCCCATGGTGGTCATAGTATCATCATGGTCGCTACAACGTTGACGACGCTGAAGACAGCGAAGCCGCAACAGCCTCTCGACATGCTCAGCTGTTTATATATATCTTGTAAACACACAGTTTAAATTTATACCTTTCGCATTATATATATATATATTATATTAAGGATGCAGCTCAAGAGAGCAGCAGACAGCGTGTCTCATCCAGAGCAGCTTAGGCAGTCTCGCGCTCGCACCTCCCGGGCGACTGGCGATGTGGCTGCGGTGCCGGGCATTCCTCGTCACTACAATTGCCATTCGGACGACAATCGGACGAGTCATGTCTGTACGAAAGAATGGTGTCGAGGGTAGTCGAAGGTTCGCGGCCATACAAGAGGAAGAATGGGGACAAGTTTATGTTCACCTGTGCTGCAGTGTTGTAGGCGAACGTGATGAATGGCGAAATGAGGTCCCAATCAGTGTGAAAACACGCGACGTAATTGGAGAGCAGCAGCGCAGCGGTGGCGTAGTGGTAGAACACCCCCCTAGCATGCGAGAGGTCCGTGGTTCGAATCCCGGTGGCGCAAAATTTTCCACCGGAATAAAAAAAAAGAATTTAAAAAACAGCGTGTTGATAAAACTGCACAAACAGCCCGGGAGTGCGGCATGATCCTGGTGACCAGAACGGATAACGCACTCCCTCACCAGAGAAGGATTAGCCAATCTGTCGCAGTACTTAGCCACAATCTGCTATATGAACACAACAATCAATACCCGGCCCTTAGTCCCCACCAGCTGCGAAGCAACTGACCACGGTGGCGGTCAGACCAGTGACGCAGTAGACGGTGCTAACAATCCCTGGTTCCGGACAGACCACCATTGGAATCTGAACCTGGCAACACTTAACGCTAGAACGCTATCTGTTGAGGTGAGTCTAGCAGTGTTATTGCAGGAATTATAGGGCAGTAAATGGGATAGAATTGGGCTCAGTCTAGTTAGCGGGACAAAAGAAGCATATACAGCGCTAAAAAGTGGACACGTCCTGTGCTACCGGGGCTTATCCGAGAGACGACAACTAGGAGTCCTATTCCTGATCAGTAAGGATATAGCTGGTACCATACAGGAATTCTATAGCATTACCGAGAGAGTGGCAGTTCTTGTTGCGAACCTAATAAGAGGTACAAATTGAAGGTCGTACAGGTCCACACCCCTATATTAAGTCATGATGGCCAGGAAGTCGAAAGCTTCAATGAAGATGTGGAATCGGCGATCTGTAAGGTTAAAACAAAATGCACTATACTGATGGACGACTTCAATGTCAGCGCAGGCAAGAAGCAGGCTGGAGACAAGTCAGTGGATGAATATGGCATAAGCTCCAGGAATAGCAGGGGATGAGTTATTAGCTAAAAAATAATGGGGTTTTACGTGCCAAAACCATTTCTGATTATGAGGCACGCAGTAGTGGAGGACGCTGGAAATTTCTACCACCTGGGGTTCTTTAACTTCCACCTAAAAATGAGCACACGGGTGTTTTCGCATTTCACCCCCGCCGCAATGCGGCTGCCATGGCCGGGATTCAATCCTGCAATCTCGTGCTCAGCAGCCCAAAACCATAGCGACCGAGCAACCACGGCGGCTAACTTATTAGTAGAGTTTGTAGAACAGAGTAATACGCGGATAATGAATACCTTCTCCGCAATCGGGATAGCCGAAAGTGGCAGTGGACAAGCCCGAGGGGTGAGGCTAGAAATGAAATAGACTTCATATTCCGCGCTGACATAGGTCATGGATGAGATAGTTCATGTGGGTGAGGAGTTCAATAGAGACTTATACAGTACCAGTGGCACCCACGAAGATAATGTCAGAGGGAATAATCTAGAGGAATTTGAAATCTCAAAAGTAACGCCGGAGGAAGTGAAGAACACCTTTTGAGCTATGCAAAGGGGGAAGGCAGCTTGGGAGGATCAGGTAAGAGCAGATTTGTTGAAGGATGGCGGAATGAGGTGGGAAGACAACCGATGGTCACTAATAGTTACAGACTGGATTCCTGGGAAAGGGAAGCGTAGCAGGGGGTGACAGAAAGCTAGGTGGGTTAAAGAGATTACGAGGTTTGCAGGGACAACATGGCCACAGTTAGTACATGACCGGGGTAGTTGGAGTAGTATGGGGGCGGCCTTTGCCCTGCAGAGGGCGTAAACAGGCTGCAGCTGCTGCTGCTTCTCCTGCTGATGATGATTATGATGATGGTAACATTGTAAGGAGTGTGGTTGAACTCCCATTTGCGATAACACGTCAGTCATGCGGAAGTCAAATACTCACAAGCAAGCATAGTTGATTGAAGCCCTTCACATCTACAAATTTGACCCGAAGAAGTGTCCGAGCGTGCCATCTATGATCCTAACGAAGAAGTAGCATGAATTTCTCGATCAGTGTGAAAGTGTATTGATAAAGCGATTACCTTGTACGCAATACGTTGTGCGCGACTTGCGCATGTTGAATACGGGTTTTGGGGACCTCCAATTCAGGAATAAACTGCAGATATTCCTGAGACCTCCATGTCAATTTGTCTGCGTGCCCCTCAATTTCCTTCCAATATATTCAAGTTGCTGTCATTTTTCGAGCATATTCATTATTCCGGTTGTTTATTACTACTGTCGATCTCAATTAAAAGATCAATACGACCCAGCTGAAACTTAATGAAACCATTTTTCAAGTTGCGATCTACGTCAATTCGTGTTCGCCCAGCGGGGGAATGCAATCTGTGACATCACTCATGTTCTTACTGCTAAGGGAGAGATAGCTGCGTTCCTCAGCTGTTCAGATTTGTTCAGTTTTTAAGCTGTGTGCGTAGCTCAACAGATCGCCTTGAAATTATCTAGGACAAGTTACATTCGCTTGTGTTTCGACAAACACAGCGTTTATAAATGGCATTGCTGTTGCAGACAATTCTGCAGAATACTTACTATGGGCCATTCGCATCCCACAATGACACAAATATAGTCAATTGATTTACTTGCACAATCATGTGACCGCCATAGGATTATGCTATTTTGAATTGTAGAGCAAGTCGTTAGTACGACTGTACGATCACATATTAACAATATCTACAAGAAACTGGTTTTGCATTAGTTCACTTTTTTATTGATTACATTTTCGTTCAATTGTAGAAGCATTAGCTCAATTACAGTGTTCTTCAATGCGGATTTTACCGCTTTATTCCTCTTCATATCTTCATAAGAATTAGGACATGATTTGCATTTTCTTGACTTGAAAGCAATATTTAACAAAAAAAGAAGCATCGCATTTAAATCGTCGGTTTCTTGCCACCTTCTGTAGAACTTATACTTCGCTTCATTGTGGTTTACAAAATAAAATATCCTAAAACAAGACATGACCTGCTAGATACAAGCCTACGGCCTCGCTATTGTTAAGCCATCGATTCATCTAGGAGATGGCAAAAGAGACTTCATGCACAAGAAATCCTCATATTAGTGCAGGTGGCCGCCGCTTTTATTGCATTTCCGAATAAAAGAAGCGGCTGTTTAATTTCGCCTTTTGTTAGAGTTGGCTGCATAGAAAATATGCAATGGTGAAGTTGGTAACGAAAACACGTGGAGACACACCTCCCGGTGTCTATTTGCATCCTGGTTTCCGAAACGTAATCTAGTACGTTCAGTTCCAACTTCTCTGGGAACATTACCGCACTTTCGGAGCAATAAATGGAGTACGAGTTTTAACGACATTCTGCCAAAGCAATACATGACATATTGAAACGGTGACGGTGAAGGTCTGTCGCCGCTCAGTGAGTGGTATGAAATATTCGTTTACGCGAGACACGCCTTTCTGCATCAGAGCTTTACTCTATCTTGCAGCCGATTCTAGAGTGAAGTATTATCGTCCATTCAGATGGCCAGTATACAGAAAGCAGACGCTTATACTCGCGGCTATCGCTGTGTTTTGTGTTTCTGTATTGTTTGTTTTTTTTGCGGAGAAGCTTACCTAATGTAGCGGTAACGCACAACAGCGGTGTTATTTTCACGTTCACGGAAGTGTAAGAATATACGTTACCACGAGATGAAACGTTACGCAAATGTCAGTGAGAAACCCCGTGAACCGAAAGCTAAACCGCTGAAAAACTTGTGGCATTTCTCAGCTAAGAAAGGTACATAAACAGCTGAGAATACCAATTACCAGATCACCAGCAAGGAATGTTGTTGCTGCATTGAGTTTCCGACCTTGTCACCTGACAGACAGACAGACAGACAGACAGACAGACAGACAGACAGACAGACAGACAGACAGACAGACAGACAGACAGACAGACAGACAGACAGACAGACAGACAGACAGACAGACAGACAGACAGACAGACAGACAGACAGACAGACAGACAGACAGACAGACAGACAGGCAGGCAGACAGACAGACAGACAGACAGACAGACAGACAGACAGACAGACAGACAGACAGACAGACAGACAGACAGACAGACAGACAGACAGACAGACAGACAGACAGACAGACAGAACACACACACAGACACACACACACACACAGACAGACAGAAAGACAGACAGAAAGACAGGCAGACAGACGGAAAGACAGACAGACAGGCAGGCAGACAGTCAGGCAGGCAGGCAGATAGATAGATACATAGATATATAGATAAATAGATAAATAGATAGATAGATAGATAGATAGATAGATAGATAGATAGATAGATAGATAGATAGATAGATAGATAGATAGATAGATAGATAGATAGATAGATAGATAGATACTATTCCATTGAAATGTCGAACAGTACCGTGGCTTTCTGAAATTTCCTATAACTAAGCATGGCAAGGTGCTCCACGACGTTAAAATTTGGCAACCTCACGATCAATATGGATGATTTGAGGCCTACCATCGTTACTGTCCTGTACTGAGGGTGAAGGATTATGTCAAGTATCTCCCTTTTGGTAAAATTCGGGCTCACTGAGCAAATTCTCCCTAAAAATACTAACCAGGCTATGATCGCTCCTTTAGACGTTAGCGTCGTTGACATTTTTGCCGTGGACGCTTCCTGTGAGCCTTTCCCGTTTGCCCATTGTACCGACAACGACATTATGAAAATGATCGGCCTGGCTATCACACATGCCGAGGCTTTACAGCTCTGCAGTCTATTGCTTTCCTACAAGAACACATTCGACCTGAACAATGGACCCTTAGTCTAGACGTCACTTGTCAAGCATCGTACACATACAGACGTTAATCCACCCATTCATCGGCGACCCTACTGAGTTTCACCTTTGGCAGGCCACGTCATCAATATGGAATTAGACAAAGATTCTAGCGAAATATATCATTGAGCCATCGTCTATTGCCGGGGCGTCGACTGTCGTGCTGGTCAAAAAGACTGCATCAACTGCATCAGGAAAAAGGACGTCTAGCGAATATCTCGTACCGATGACACCGTCGATTGCCTATATGGGACAAAGTATTTTTTGTCCATCGACGTACGTTCAGAATATTGGCAAATAGCTGTTGCTGAAGTCGATTGTGAAAAGACGCCTTGATAACAAGTGATGATTTTTGCCATTCCAAACTTATGCCTTTTGGGCTATGTAACGCTCCAGATGCCTTTGAGCCGACGAGGGACTCATAACTCCATGGATTCAAGTCATTAGGTTGTCTCTGCTACCTAGATGATGTTGCATTTCTCCACACTGAAACACGTTCACACACTGAACGTATTTCAGGTGTACTTGCAGCTCAACTCAAAGAATGCTCAACTCCAAAGAATGTAACTTCGTCTACCGTGAAATTATTTTCATTGGGCATGTCAATGCAACTGGCATCCGACTACATCCGGGGAAAATTCACACCATGAAAGAGTTTCCTGTTCCACCGTCAGCGAACGATGTCTGAAGTTTCGTGGGCCTTTTCTCTTGCTACCGTCACTTTGTTAAACATTTGGCCGCCATAGCGCGCTCTCTAACAGATCTCCTGATGAAAAGTGTGCCGTTTTCATAGGAAGCTTCTCAGGCCACCGCCTTTTCTCGCCTTACCGCCATGCTCACCACCGCACAGATTCTAGGACATTGCGCTCGCTCAGCCCGTAGAGAAATGTGCACCGATGCCAGTGGCCAAAGAATCAGTGCCGCCTTGGTAGACAGTAAACAGGGCCATGAACGTGTCATTGCGTACGCTGGCCGTATTTGGTCACCTGCGGAGAGGAATTACTTTATTACCGAGTGCGAATGTGTGGCCCTTGTGTGGGCCGTAAAGAAATTCGGCCCCTAAAGATATTGCAGGTCCTTTTTTATTGTAATGGTCTATCACGTCCTATGTTGGCAGTCGTCATTAAGACATCCCACCGGGAGTCTTGGACGATAGACTGTGCGACTACAAGAGTATTCCTATTCTGAGGGGTATAGGTGTGGAAGCCTACAGAAGGACGCTAACTGATTGCCGCGTTACCCTGTACCCACGCCAAGCAACGCCAACACGGACGCCTCCGCAAGTGTACTTTAAGTTCCCCAGCTTTTGGACATGACCAACGAGCGATGCCATCATGGTACTTTGATGACCCTGTTTGACCGAATATGATCTGCTCCAACTGATCCATCGTTACACTTATTCGTCCCCAACCACGGGATATTGTACCAACGCAATTTTCATCCCAACGGCCCTACCTTTCTCTGTGTCGTTTATCAACATCTCAGATAAACCGTACTTCAGGAGCTTCATGACGCCTCAACTGCCGGACACATTGGCGCTGCTCGCACATACGACCGCGTGCGGCGCCGCTTCTGGCCCGCCCTCACACGCTGCGTATGGAGGTAGGTAGCTGCTTGCAAGCGCTGTCAACATCAGACAAAATCCAGCAATGCTTCCTGCCGGGCACCTATAGCCACTCGACACTCCACCTGAGCCGCTCACCTGAGCCGGCCCTTTCCCTCAGTCCAGCTCCGCCAACAGATGCATCGCTGTCGCTACGGGTAAGGTGACGTGCTACGCCATCACTCGGGCACATGCCTCGAGCCGCGCAATCGACGTTGCAGATTTTCTGTTCCTGGATATTATTTTATTATGTGGCACCCCTCGACAACTCCTTGCCAACCGCGGCCGCACTTGCCTATCTCAAGTCGTCGCCAAGCACTAAGAGGCTACCTCATATCATCCCTAAACCAACGGCCTTACTGGGTGGCCTAATCGGACCATTACTGACATGCTATCGAAATATGTTTCACCCGATCGTAAGGACTAGAAAGTGGCACTGCCCTATGTCAGGTTCGCCTATAAGTGATCACAGCACGGTACAGCAGGGTATTCCGGCTTGTACTTGGTTTTCAGTCGTGACCTCGTATTGCCATTGGATGCTTCACCCTCTTGGTGCTGCATTCCAGGACCGAATATGCCCGCGACGCCATCGTCCGCGCTCATCATGCGCACCAGCTTGCCGGTACTCGTTTTCTGGCATAGGAGGACACTCAACGGCACGCTTGCAACTGCCGCCATCGTGACACAAAGTTTTCAACAGGCTATCTCGTACTACTTCGGTCCCCTTGTCGCCGAGTGGGACTCGCCGGAAAACACCTTCCGAGCTTCAAATGCCCTTACAGCGATCTACGTCATGTGACCAATGTCATTTACGAGATAATCCCCGTCACTTCCGTCAGGCCACCTGGTTTCACATCACCTGACTTTATACACGTCTCTCGGCTGAAGCATTACCGATAGCCCTGTCTAAAGCAGAGGAACATTTGCCGCCGGGGGTCGTGTTTCCATAGAAAAACAGGACAATGTCGGCGATGGCGAAGATGACGAAGTGGTCACAGCCTCTCGGCATTCTCAGCTGCTGTTTCTATATCTCTGAAAAAGACAGCATTTAAGAAATTTATACAGTCGCAATATATGCATATATGAGAAACTGATGTTACCCTACAGGATGTACGAGACGTGCACTTGGCTGAACAATTGATGTGTACCTTGCATACAGGTTCCACGACAAATGAGTTCTCACACTGACAAAGAAGGCCGGTATCACGCATGCCACGCATGCAATTCATGAGATCAAGTATAAAGAAAGAGGCCCGAGTAATACAATGCGCTTTTAGGGAAAATTGGATTTCACGTACTGGCCGTGTGGCCCAGAAAAACACCACGCCCTTCGCGCATGCTGCTTTGAGACAGGGGTTCATGATGACGGTTTATTGGGTGCCCATATATTTGCTTACCTTCACAATCACCCTGGATAGAAAGACAGTTCCCCATTGGTTCTAGCTAGTGCGGTCGCCGCACATGCTGGGGAGGGAATCGTTGTCCGTACTGTATGCCTTCATCCCACAACGTCAAAGAGGCAACTTGAAGAATTCATGGACAACACATTTGGATGGATCGTACAGATGATGGAGTTTGCGGGCGTCCTTTTCACGAATAAGCTTGAGTTGTTAAACCTGCCACCTTTCTGTCGCTTTGGCAGTTTTATTCTCGATTTCTTTTCATAATTTAGAATGTTACGTATTGATTAATCCTGCGGTTCATTACTCCTGACGATCGTCTATAAAATATCAATACGACCCAGCTAAAACTTCGAGAAACCATTTGTAAATTGCGAGCTAGGTCAATTCGTGTTCGCCCGGTGGGGTAAGGCAATCTATGACATCATTCATGTTCTCTAAGACAGTTTTATTCGGGGTTTTTAAGCTGAGCGCCTCGCTCAACAGATCGCCTTGCAATTGTCTCGGGCAAGTTACAGTTGTGTGAGTTTCGACAAACAGAGCCTGTATTATTGGCAGTGCTGTTACAGTCAATTCTGCAGAACACAGCCTGTGTGCTATTCGCAGCCCATAATGGCACAAAAACAGTGGATTTATTTAGTATTTAGTATATCACCGCCATAGGATGTTTTTATTTTCAAAAATATAGCCATTCGGTAGTTCGGATGTGCAATCACACATCGCAAGAAGACTACAAGAAATTGCTTTTACATTAAGTTTGTCTTTGTTGATTACTTTTTTCGTTCATAGCTTTTTTTCGTTCACCCCTTTGTCCTCTTTATTATATTATAAGGCGTCAGACATGTTTTTCATTGTCTTGACTTGAAAGCTATATCTCACAAACAAAAGGAGCATCGCTTTAACACCTCAGTTTCTTGCCACATTCTGTAGAACTTAATGTTCGCTTCATTCAGGTTAAACAAATAAAATATCAAGTAATAAATGAAACATGACCTGTTAGATACAAGCCTAAAGCAGCTTTATTGTTAAGCCATCTGTTCATCTCGGAGACGGTAAAAGAGACTGCATAAACAAGAAAACCTCCTATTCGTGCAGGTGGCCGCCGCTTCAATTGCATTTCCCAATGAAAAAAGAGGCCGTTTAATTTCGCCTTTTGTTAGAAGTGGCTGCATGGAAACTACACAATGATGACCTCTGAAAGGAAAACACGTGGAGACACCCCTACTGTATTCTCTCGGTTTGCATCCTGGTTTCCAAAACTTAATCTGGCACGTTCACTTCCAGCTTCTCTGGGAACATTAGCGCACTTTCATATCAATAAAAGGAATAAAATATTTTAACCACATTCTGCCAAAACACCACATTACATATTGACAAGCGCAGATTTTTATATGTCTTGTCCGGACACTGCTTGTCACTGGTCAGTCACTGGTATGAAATAGTGTTTTACGAGAGACGCGCCTTTCTGCATCGGAACTTTACTCTATTCTGCAGCTATTCTAGAGTGAAATGTTATCGTCCATTCAGCTAGCCAGTATACAGAAGACAGACGCCTATGCTCGGGGCTATCGTTGTGTTTTTGTGTTTCTGTATTTTTTGCTGTTCTGCGGAGAAGTTCACCTAACGTAGGGGTAACCCACAACAGCGGCATTATTTTCATGTTCACGCGATCGTAAGAATATACGTTACCACGAGAATACACGTTCCGCAAATGTCAGTGAGAAACCCCGTGAACCGAAAGCAAACAGCTGAAAAACTTGTTCAATTCTCAGCTGAGAAAGGTGCATAAACAGCTGAGAATACCAAGGGCCAGATCACCAGTGAGGAATGTTGTTGCTGCAGTGAGTTTCCAACCAGGTCACCTGACAGACAGACAGACAGACAGACAGACAGACAGACAGACAGACAGACAGACAGACAGACAGACAGACAGGCAGACAGACAGACAGACAGACAGACAGACAGACACAGACAGACAGACAGACAGACAGACATACAGACAGACAGACAGACAGACAGACAGACAGACAGACAGACAGACAGATAGATAGATAGATAGATAGATAGATAGATAGATAGATAGATAGATAGATAGATAGATAGATAGATAGATAGATAGATAGATAGATAGATAGATAGATAGATAGATGTTGACATGATGTTGGGACTGCGAAGACCTTAACACAAAAATGGCCCAAAATATTGCCATGTAACCAACTCGCTATTTTCGAGACCAATTGACGTAAAATGTAGCACTATATGAATATTATTCGCCCGACTTGGCAACGCTGATGTCCTCGTAATCACGGCATAAACAGACCTCGAAGGCCATGCTTTTTGTTACTGCATGCGGCAGATTTTAGTCAAAATTTAAAATACCTCATAGATTTCTTTCCCACGCCTAATAATTGAGGGGAACACAGACGTTCCATGGTTCTTTTTGTCTGGCAACACCAATGTGTATTTGGGCGCAACATGGCACAAAACGTGAACGCACTTGCAGGGAGTGTAGGAGAGCCTCACAATAAGCAGGTGGCGCTGTTGCGCGAGTTGGAAGATTGGAAGAGATTGGAATATTGGTGGAACAAAAGTAGGGAAACGAAAAAAAACGGAGACTTGTAAAAACATAGTTTACTATAGGGGGTGAGAACTTTCGTTATGGGAATTCATCGTGGCTTCCTTTTCCTTTTTTTACGTAGGTAGGACAATAGGCAGTATAATAGCAAGAGCTTGGTGGCGCTGACCACCGCCCCGTTCAAAAGGGGACGCTCGTAACATCCATCCTTCCATCCGATGTGAGAGCTGTTACTTCTGTGGTCTTAAGATGCGTTTATTTGATCGTGTATTCTGATTTTTGCAATATTGTAGTGTGACGTAATTAGCGTGCACACAAGTGCCAGAAGATCGCTTTTGTTTTCCTGGAAACTCGCGATATGGGTTGCATGCCAGGCTAATGTGGACCAGCGATTTTCATGCAGTGCAGTGCGTTCACTTTGTGTTTGGTTGTAATTCAGTGGACGTCGCAAAGAAATAACGCATATTATTAGCATGCCTCTGCTTGTCCACTACGCTGAGGCATGTATCTAGGGAGTGACATCGTCAACGGAGCAAAGTAAACTTCCGGACAGCGCTTTTTGACCGCGTCGCACCATTCGGAAAGTGAGTAACCGTGGTTGCTAACTACACGCATATTTTACGAAATATAGAATCCCACCATACAGTGGAACGTGACCTGATGTTTCCAGAGCGCTCGTTGTCAGAATATGGTCATGCGCACTTAGTGCCTGAATGCAAAACTGACAATCGGTATAAATGTTTTCTTCCGATCAGAAATATTGCCGTCGGCAGTAACCGCGTTCATCATGTGCTCCTGTGCGTGAGCTCCTTCTTCCATATTGAAGTTGCGTAATAACGACTCATATAACGGTTCGTCGATTCTTCCTGCTATGACGTTTTCTCGCTTAGAAATGCGTCGACGTTTTCAATTATCTCTGCTTATGAGGTTTCCGGTTTACCAACCGTTTTAGAAAAATATATATATAAGCAATCAAAGCTTGCTGCTACTACAGCTAAGTTTTTAAGACTAGATGTTTGAGACAACTTATGCGTAACTAAACTTGACACTTAAGCTAAGTCATAAAAAAACGTTCTGCAAATAAACATTTCTTAGTTGTGTGCTGCCGTATGTCTGTTAAAAAGTTTCCTGTGACGAAGGGGTCCTTGTTGACACCCTCCACTAGTACATTGTTTTCATGACTATTCTTAGGTGCTCTTTGCATGGGTTTAGAGCGCGAAAGCTTTATAATGTCAGTGCTAAGAATAAACACAGAAGTTACATTGTAGTGACCAGGCCGTGGCCCACAACAGTGTCCACATAACAACTTATCCACCACTAATGCAGGAGAACCCTTGCATGCCTGCCGTAGTGCAATGCGTAATCGGGATGGCTGGGTCAGGTAGGTATGAAGTGTATGTCTTCCAAAAAGTAAAATATCGGCATCATTGGTGGACAAGTTTATAAACAACTTACTCAACACAGCCTAATAAATTGGCTTAATGTTTATGAAAACTTGCGCCTTATTTGTGTTCATAGCTAATATGCACATATTATTGCTTTTTTTTACAAAACTAGATTTACCATGTCCTGATGTCATACATTTTGCTCCTGCTTGAATCGCTTTGCTGCAACTTCAATTTTTTTTTTGACTGTCTATTTAAAGTTTTATATTTAGGTATCTTTGTATCGAATGAATTCTTTTATGCGTAGCATATTACGAGAGCTCAACCCAGCTCCTCAGGCGCGGCGGTGTCGCCTTCAATACCACGTGACACCGTGACGTCACGACAGTGGAGAAACGGGGCTCCAACTCGCGCCGTCGCGGCGGTATATAAGCAGCTGCGCTTGCCTCTGCTAGACACTCACGAGGTGAGATGCCTCCTGGAGACAGAGCTGCTCGTTGGAATGAGAAGCGAAGGTTGCGGCCTGCTACAGAGACTGATTTTCTAGGTGGCTTTGGCTCAACTCTTGCAAGATGGGCTGGGTGGGAATCGAACCAGGGTCTCCAGAGTGTGAGACGGAGACGCTACCACTGAGCCACGAGTACGATGCTTCAAAGCGGTACAAAAGCGCCTCTAGTGAATGCGGTGTTGCCTAAGAAACGAGCTGTTTCTAAGGCTCAGCCGTGCGTCGCTTGCTCAGGCGCACATTTCGTTGCCGCGCCGAACGCTGCGTTGCTCGACGCTCACCGCGTCCAATGCGGGGCGCGTAGTCGCTGCGCCGTAGGCCATTGTCTTATACCCCTTGGCGGATCGACGGGAACGCTGTCGCGTTCCACTCTTGAAGGCGAAGCAGAGTAACGCATGAGTTGTTTCTTCGTCTAGCCGAACCAAATATAGCCAAGCAACAGCAGTTCACCAGGCTAAACAGTGGTTCAACAACTATAATAAAGGCTAGTATGCATCGCATCCTGGGCTTAACCTTAGCTAAGCCACAGCCATTTTTTGTACTACGCGGTCGTGCAGTTTTTTCGCATGTAACAATTTGAATTGTAGTTGGCCAAGTATGTCGCTGGTCTATGGACACAGAGGGCTTACAATGGTATAACATTCATATTTACAATTATTTATCTCTTGCTCCCAGAATATGTGCCACGGACGAACAAACGTTTGATGAGCTTGAACTACTTGAAATGTTGCATGAAGGCGGGAATTCACTGTGCTGCAGTTACTACTGCATGGAGTAATACAATGCAGTTACTACTGTATTGAGTGGTAAGCTTGATTTATTTCGCTCTCAATTTGGAAAGGTATCCCCATTGATGCAAATAGGCGTTGTAGCAGCTGGGAGTCTGTGTTCTGTTATAAAATTTGTCACTTTAAGTCGATACCGCATATACCACACAATTAGCTGGTCGATAGTTCAGTATATTGACGTTCAATAATTACAGAACACTTTTCGCACATGGTGCTTCATTATCACCTTGCACTTCCGATGGTTTTTGCTAGTTGATGCAATGTTGGTCATCAAACGATTTATATTTCAAGGGCACGACACAGGATATTGAGATTGACAGATTTGTAATATTAGTAGGAATAATGAACGATGGAAGCGTATTTCAACAGCTGTGAAAAATTATTTTATTCTTTGAGTCACTTGCCATATGTTCTATTTCATCTTATATATTTGGTCATGCCATGGGCAGTCTTTTATTCATTATAATTTCTGCTGCTCAGTTGAGGATATGTTCTACCAGTACGCCGAAATAACACTATCAGTAAGACTTCGATTACTGGGCAGGTGAACTGAAACCTTTGCATCTAATTTGAAGGTATATTTGACAAAAATACTACTGTGTCTGGAACAAGCATCATATGCACTGCAACTCCTGTAGCTTTAGGTTGGTACACAAGTGCATATAACAAGATATAGCTGTACATATACTTTCTATGTATTAGCTAGTATATTACCTACATGAAACAGCCTATGTTGTGACTGATGATTTAAAATTTATGGTTGATGCATCTGGTTGTTTTCGCTGTTCTGCCCTTACATTTCTGTGGTCCTTTAAGTATTGTAGTTGTGTGACAGCTGTAGTGTTTCAGCAAAGTCGGAGCAAGCTTGCACCTACTATTGCTTCTGTGGGCCAACAGATACATGTCCTCGAATTTGTGCCATTTGTGCATTTCCTGAGAACTAGCCGTGCTCGTTAGGCGAAATTTGTAGTGTCCAGATGAGATTTCGGGTCTGTTCACGTAACTTTTCAGGGCAGAATTTACACAGGGAAGGGATACCTTATAACGTGAGTACTGCTGCTAACAATTTACTCTTTCTTTTGATTGAATTATTGAAAATAACTATAACACTGGGTGTGCCTTTGTACTGTGCACAAGTTCTTTCACAAGGAACCGTGATATGAGGCCGTAATACACTACAAATTGTATTTCCGTAAATAAGCAAAAATGAGCAGACTAATTTCTATCCCTTGTCGTCGAAAAGTGATGCCTTTTCTATTGCATTGATATAGGGGCAGGCTCACAGACGTTTTATTTGTGTGGTATGCCTCACCGATGTCTGTTGTCAATTCTTCAACGTGGGTGAAAACAGATGAGCCATGCTAAACCAGCTTGAAGGCCTATCATTGCAATGCACAGCCAAATTGGGTGATTATACTGGTGCTTTGAGCAAAATATGGTGATTTATTTGGCACATAAGTAGCACATTTGTTATGGCTAGCCGGGCCTCTGTGCATACGACCACATTTAAAGGAGTACAGTGCACTGCCTCTCCCACACACCACACAAATTTCTCAGTCTACTTGTGGACTGTAGTGCACATCCTGCCTGCTGTATTTTTCACTGGAGGGGCGGTATGCATATCAATCTACAAACGAATTGAGAAAGGCTCCCAGGCAAGGTAGGCTTGCTTTAAGATTCAACCAAAGTTGTCTTGTGTCTGCCAGGGGTAGTGATGTCTATTCCTTTATTCATCTGTGTATTTGATCAAATGTTAATGGGGATGATTGGCTGGTGCCTCAATGTGCACCTCAGAGAGTACCAAAAGTATTTCCAGGGAAAGTATGCTCGTAACACTTGAAAATGCGTTGACACGATTCGTGCTGTAAATAAGTTTAGATTGTTAATCTGTTTTTCTTTGCCTATGACAACGAATTGCCCAACAAAATGTGAGGAATACCACTTAAAATATTGAGACATGTGTCCATCAGTGCTCATTATGAATGATGAAAGAGCACTAGTCTTTAAATGTCAAGATGCCTCAGCCGAGTTGGGCCTTCCCAAAGCTACCTTATTCAGGAAGTTGAATGACAGATAGATCACGTGGTCTGCTTCATTTCAACAGAACTTTCCTTTATTGCTCGCATATTTACAGTAGATCCTTTTTTGAGATTCAAAACAGTTTATATTTCCGGAGAATTGCTTGCCATTTCAATATTCCTTAAAATATGGAATCACCCCTACCTAAAACCTATTTTCGAAGCTCTTGCACACTGCTTTCCACGCAGAGATCAACCTTTCAGGCTAAAGCGTTGAACTTGTCGCTCAGAATTTTTTGCTAATTATTGCATCGTACGAGCATAACTGAACGAAATAACCTACTACCACAATTTGCTTCTCAAGCTGACTTCTTACCGTTTCAAAAATTTCTACATCAGAATACCTCAAAATGCTAATTATGTATTACGATTATTTTGTTTATTAACCTCATCCCAATAGCCCTTATATTGCTTGTTTTATATTATCATTTAATGATGGCATGAATTCGAAGTAAAACTGCATATTACTACTTTTGTTTGTATTTATGTGCTTTTCTGCATGTGTGCTTATGTCATTGATAAATATAATTTGGCGATGGACCCTGTATGTTTCTATATAATACTGCACGGCTATTTTATTGTATGTAGTTTCTTTCATTGTAATAATTTTTGCCAATTTGTAGGCTTCATAATTTACGGTCAATTACCAATCAATTTTGTCTTTACATTTGGGTTGTGCGGAACTGTCTAATATTGAAGTATTTGTGTAGGAAAAAGGCTATTTTTTTTCATCGCCCCCCCCCCTCAGCCTCGACGTAAGGCTGTCTGTGATAGGCGCAATACGCTCCAAAGAACAATTCGAGGCCGATTAGGGATTTCGCATGATAAATACTAGTATGTAAGACAACTTTACGTGTGTTTACCAAATAACCTCATTTCTTGTATTCCTTGTACATTAAACTGTGATGATCACCGTAAACATGGTCGAAATATTTTCCTTTCAAAAAAAGCGCCGCGGAACTTACGGACTGCCGGCGTTCAATATAGCAAAGGCAACCCTGTCTCGGTACAAAAGATAACATTCAAGTGAATAGTGTCCTGTACCTGACTTCTTATCGTCGCCTATGAAAACGGCAGATAAAACTTCAGCCTACTAGAACCTACAGGTTGAATATTACTTTGAACACACACTGGCAATTTGGCAGTAGAGGCAGCATTTGACGCGTGCCTGCTGAAACAAGTTTTGGAAGTTTTACAGGTACGGTGGCTTCTGCCTTGCCTACAAGCATTCAACTTTGCTTCCGGTTTTTCTGCTACTTGCAGCCTCATTGCCGATTTTGCGAGCCCATACCAGCGCACCGATGTTCCTGCCACAGATCTGCTATCAGCGACTTTTCGGAGCGCCCCCTGGACCAGTGGCTATACCAAGTCCTGACAACCGTTTTCATGCGAACTTTGGCAGTAGCGGCAGCACCTCACGCATGCCCGCGGAAACACGTTTTTGAAATAATACAAGTGGGTGTTTTATATCAGCTTTTGTATGTGCCAGCCGCTGCTGCAAATGCTGCTTGCGATTTACGAGTGGTACTAGTACCTGTTGAAATGTCGCGTTGTTGTGTGTGTCGCTCCACTGTGCCTAACAATTGCTTGTACATGAGTTGACATGAGTGTAAATTTCAATTTCACTTTGGTTCGTGCTCTGGTGTAACGGAAGATTTTTTACTGGAAAGCTGGATATCTTTAAGAAGGCATGGAAATGCGAGACATGTCGGGGGGACAACGCGCGGATGCTGAAATTGAGCGGTAAACGCGGCAGAAAGACATAGCAGTTCAACTTCTTGCAATCGAAACCAAGCAAGATACCTTTTCGTTCTGTCAATCAAACTGGTGCCCGTTATCCCTACATTGCCCGGAATCCATCGGATTGGCGTTTACCTGACGACAAGATGATCTGTTTCTGCTGTGCTCAAATCGATGACGTTCGCCCGCACTGCTGGAGCCATTCGCTGTCCCCGCCTACAAACACCTTATGGCTTTCAAGTTGACCCCGAAGTTTTTCATGGCGTCCCTTATACGATTCTTCAGATGCTAGTACCTCGATTCGCCACTATGCTCGTTCGCCCTCACCACAACGCCGACAGTTAGGTAGGCCCTAGCTTAACCGCTCGCACTCGCCGATGTACCCAGCAACGTCCGTGAAGGAAAACTAGGCAATGCGGCACTTCGAGTTGGTGCTGCATAGGTGGTCTCGTCGCAACGTCCTCGTTTGATGTTGTTTACGAGACATAGTATTATTTACGTACAAGTCGATGGCACACCCGTCACAGCAGTCAAACATATCAGAACACCCATAACAATTAGGATCAGCCCGCTTGGTCACAACTGGGGGAAAATTGTTACGCATGCTGCTACCTGGTTCGTAGTAATCGCCGATAGCATGCAAAAGTGACCGTGGTCGGAACGTGTACTGCACGTGTGAGCATCTGCGAACGACATACTACCGCCCTTTTACTGTGCTTGATCAATGGCCCATGACCTCATACTAGGCGTATACGTCCGCTCTGTCTCTCCAGCGTTCGTCGATTGTCACCTGCCTCTTCTGGACGCTCCTCCGACACCACAAGGAATTCGTCTAACCCGACTGATTTCGTTAACATTCCACCACAACTCTTATTCTGCATCGAGATGTCGCCTTCTACGCCAGTTCCCGATAGTCATTACATCTCCACGCCTATAACTGCCATCGCTCTGACTCACAAGATTACTGCCCTACATACAGTACTGAGAGTCAGAGACAATTGCACGCATTTCTCTTTTGTGGATTTCGGGCTAACTGAGCAAATTCTTCCTAAGAATATCACCCTGCCTACGACCGCTTCTATAGACGGTAGCATCGCTGACACCTTTAGCGTCGATGTTTTCCTGTGAACCTTTCCCGTCTGCTCATTGTGTGATAATACATACATGTGATAATACACCGATCCAACGGCAACCCTACTGAGTTTCAGCTTCGGAGCGCCACGTCACCAAAACTAAGTGGAGAAGATGCTAGCGAAAGACATCATTGAACCATCGTCAAGATCCGAGGTGTCACTTGTTGTGCTGGTCAAAAACAACCACGGCGTATGGACATTCTACGTCAATTACCGCCACATGCACCGCCACAAGAAGAAGGACGTCTACCGACTACCATGTATCGATGAAACACTCGATTGCATATGCGGGGCACAGTATTTTTGTCCATCGACCTATGGTACGAATATTGGCAAATAGCTGTGTATGATATCGATCGTGCAAATGCCGCTTTTATAACGTATGATGAATAATGCCACTTCAATGTTATGCCTTTTGGGCTATGCAACACTCCTGCTAAATTTAAACTTGTGATTATCTCATTACTCTACGGATTCAAGGGATCGCCTTCTCTCTGCCACCTAGATGATGATGTCGTATTCTCGCCCTCATTAAGCACGCACTTTCAGCGAATTTCAGCTTTACTTGCTATTTTTGCAAAGCTAGTGTATAGCTCAACATCAAGAAATGTAACTTCGGTCATCGTGAGAATAGTGTCCTTGGACATGTCCTCAATGCAACTGGCATTCGCCTGCATCCGGGGGAAATTCGCTCCATGAAACTGCTTCATGTCACCAATGTCCTGTTCCGCAGTCTGCAAAACATATTCGAACTTGCGTGGGCAACCCTCTTACTTCTACCGCCTTATAAAAATTTTACCGCCATAGCACGCCCTCTAACAGATATCCTCAAGAAACGTGTGCCGTTTTCATGAGAAGCCTCTCAGGCCGCCTGCTTTTCTCGCCTTACCACCATGCTCACCACCACACAGATTGTTGAACACTTCACTCGCTCAGCCCCTACAGAGGTGCGCACCGATGGCAGCGGCCACGGAATCAGTGACATCTTGGTAGAAGTTAAATACGCCCATGAACGTGTCACTGCCTAAGCTGGCCGTCTTTTGTCATCTGCGGAGCGGAATTACTCTTTTACCCAGGGTGAATGTTTGGCCCTTTTTGAGCCGTAGCAAAATTCCGCCTCTATTTATGCGGCAGGCACTTTTCTCTTACTTAGTAGGCCCTTTCTCTTACACCCTACGTTGGCAGTGGTGCTTAAAAGATCCCATGGAAAGTCTTGGATGATAGGCTGTTCGGCAAATAGAGTATTCCTATTCTGTGGCGTATATGCCAGGACGCCTGCACAAGAACGCCAACTGCCTGCGTCGTTACCCGATAGCCATGCCCGCCAACGCCAACACGGACGCTTCCGCAAGTGTCCTTTCCATTTCCCAGCTTTTGAACATGACCAACGAGTAACGCCATGATGCTACTTTATGATTCTCTTTTACCGAATATAATTGGCTCCTACTGATCCATGTTTGCAGTTGTTCCTCCTCAACAACGGGATATTGTACAGACGCAATTTTCCTCCCGATGACCCTACCCTTTTCTATGTCATTCATCAACACCTCCGCAAAACCGTGCTTCAGAAGTTTCATGACGCACCAAGTGTCGGACACCTTGTCGTTGCCCGCACCTACGACCGCGTGCGTCACCGATTTCAATGGCGCCGCCTCCAGCGCTCTGTATGGAAGTAGGTAGCTGCTTGCAAGTCCTGTCAATATCGTAATAAGGCCATCAACGTTTCCTGCCGATTAGTTACAGCCGCTCGACATTTGGCCTGTGCCGTTTTTTCGCGTGAATTTCGATCTCTTTGGCCCTTTACCCGAATCCAGCTCCCGCATCATTACAATCGTTGTCACTGCAGATTACGCGACGCACTATGCCATCCCTCGGGCACTTCCCAGGAGCTGCGAAACCGATATTGCAGATTTGATGCGCCAGGATATCATTTTAGTACGCGGCACCCCGCGACAGCTTCCCAATGACGGCCGCACTTAGCTGCGAGAAGTCATCGCCGATATCTTAGGCTCATGTGCTACCAAGTAAAAACTGGCAGCCTCCTATCATACCCAAACCAATGACCTTACTGAGTGACTCAATGGAACGATTACTGACATGCAATGGAAATATGTTTCACCCGACCGTAAGCACTGTAATGTGGCAGTGCCCTATGTCACGCTCACCTATAATTCCTCACGTGACGTTACTGCTGGGTATTTCGCCCTGTACTTGCTCTTCGGTCGTGACCGTGTATTACCATTGGACGCTTCATTCTCCTTGGCATGGCATTCGAGGACCATGTATGTTCGCGACTCCATCGCCCACACTTACCATGCGCACCAGCTTCTCCGTACTCGTTTGTTGGCATCGCAGGAAACTCAACGGCACGCTTACAACCACCACCATCGTGACAATTGCAATTCACAAGGCATTCCCCCACCAGAGTCTCACCGCCGATTGGGACTCCCTGAAAAACTCCTTGTGTGCTACAAATGCCCTTACAGCCTTCTACTTCATGTCACCAATGTTACTTAAGGGATAATTTCCATCACCTGCGTCATGCCATCCGGCTTCACACAACCTGACATTGTACAGATCTCTCGGCTTAAGCCTTACCGATGGCCCCATCCAAAACACCAGAATGCTGCATTTTCCCATGATGGTCGTGGTACCATCACAGTCGCTACATCGCTACAACGTTGACGATGGCGAAGTGGCAACAGCCTCTCGGCATGCTGAGCTGTTGTTTATATATATATGGTAAACACATCGCTTAAATTGATACCTTTCGCAATATATATATATATATATATGTGTGTGTGTGTGTGTGTGTGTGTGTGTGTGTGTGTGTGTGTGTGTGTGTGTGTTCTATTAAGGATGCAGCACAAGGGAGCAGCAGGCAGCCTGTCTCAACCAGAGCAGCTTAGGCAGTCTCGCGCTCGCGCCTGCCGGGCGACTGGTGATGTGGCTGCGGTGCCGGGCATTCCAAGTCACTACAATTTCCCCCCGCAGGAAAAGGAGCTATCCTGGTGACTCATGGTGAACATAGAACCATGGGGTCGTAATAAGGCTTCAGGTGGCATTGTACGGCGTTGTGCGACAGCGTTGGTCAGTAGGTGGTGTGACAGGCTCGACAATATAGTAGGGTGTAACAGGCTACAACATGGTAGGGTCATTGATATTTGGAGACAAGCTTGGATGAGAGTCCAGCAGAAATGGCGGGAACCCAAAGCCATACGAAATAGCCCGGAATATGGTGACGATGTGCGTGGTGATCATCAAGTCGAGATTTTTGTTTCCATTGGTCAACGGCTGCAAAGGAACGGGCGAGCTGACGGCATTCCTCTGCGTGGCGGGCATCTTTTGAGAGGGGCGTACATTCGTACGAGTCGGGTCTGTACGGAAAAATGGTGTCGAGGGTAGTGGAAGGTTCGTGGCCATACAAAAGGAAGAATGGGGAGAAGTTTGTGGTCGCCTGTGGTGCAGTGTTGTAGGCGAACGTGATGAATGTCAAAATGAGGAACCAATCAGTGGGATCAGACGCCACGAATTTAAGGCACATGTCGCCAAGGAGTGGTTAAATCTTTCCGTCGGCCCATTAGTTCAAGGATTGTAGGCGGTTGTGGGGTGATGAACGGTGCGACATTCAGCAAGCCGCGCGTGTGCGACTTAGGAAAGGAAGACACGTCCTCTATCACATAAAGTTCCCATAAAGTTTTCAGGGGGAAGGATGCCATATAGCTAGCGGGGCAGCAGGCAGAGCGGCTGTTTCTGCGTATCGCGTCAGATGGGCGATGGCGACGACTATCCTGCGGTTCCCGGAAGCCGTGCTCGGTAGGGGTCCATACAGGTCAATGCGAACGCGATCGAAGGGCCTGGCAGGACACGGCATTGGTTGGATTGGACCAAAGACATGCTGGGCAGGATCCTTGCGACGTTGGCACTGAGGGCAGGACCGAATGTACTTACTACAAAAGTGTACATGCCACGCCAATAAAACCTGGAGCGAAGCCGGGTGTACGTATTGAATACACCCGCATGTGCACACTGCGGGTCAGTGCAGAAGGCAGAACATATTTCACCACGAAGATGTCGAGGTTTGACCAGCAACCACTTGCGGACGTCAGAGACGTAATTACGGTGATAGAGAAGTGCATCTTGAAT